>NW_017535430.1:514635-528758 GCF_001853355.1 Bactrocera latifrons
CTTTTAAGGAACTTGTTTCCTTGAACTTTATTTTAATATTTTTCACACCATTTACACTGACTTTAAACCGTTTTGTTAGCTTTCTGTGGAAAATGTTTTGTTTTGGTGGCATCGATTTTTGAATCGAGGCATCGCGAAAATGACATTACATGACGGAGAAAAAAAAAACAATGGAAGCAGAACTGATCACGAAGCAGTACTTACCGCATTGTGATCAAATGGCTACTTCATGAGAAATGTTGAACTGAAAGTGTGCAGTTTCTTTTCGGTACAGTCCTTCCTTGCTGATTTAAGTTCTAAGAGGGAAGCTATCTTTGGAGGGCAGACTTAGCGTAAAATTAAAARCATTATTTAAAGCCTTAAAAATAGCATATACAAATTTTAAATCGATATATGTAACGATTTTTAATGTACAGCCTTCTAAAATATAGCCGCTCAGTTCAATTAGCGCTATCAGCCCAACTTTAAACGCCTTTTTCCCCAAACTAAGTTTTTCAAATWTCCTTCAACGATTATTCGATTACAAATGAGTATATCATTACCACTTTTCTGCATGATCTATACCACATATTGTTCTCTTTACAATGGCTTACTAATTTTTTGATCTGATAGAAAATCAAATTGTGGCTGCCAAAAATTGCCAAAACTTTGAGTTATTTAGACTGTCACACTAAACATGCCCCTTAAGCTTTTTAGGCAATCAGTTACCTTCAGAGCTCATACTATATCCTCCCTTTAGCAAATATCTAGTTGAAAATGAGTGAAAACACAGAGAAAGAAGGATTCAAAAATTATGACACGTCTTTGACACTGCCACGGGAGTGAACTCCTTTGAGTCTCGATAGATATTGTTCATATTATCACTAAGAACTCATAATTTTTTCCCTAAATGCCTCAACAGTCTGATATTTTCTATATATATACAAAGACGTTTCTTTGTTAAAAGTCGAGAACGTGAACTAGCCGCCAATTATCCAAACTCATATAGATTTAAAGTATTCGGAAGAAGAATATTTAATTTATTTTGAACATTACACCTTCTTTTGAAAAGTAAACAAATTATTGCTAATCGTCTTTAATATTTCTACGATATAGTACGTCAATCATAGAAACATATTTATACGTAGATATAAATGTCGCCGCATAATATTTCCTCTCACACACCCATCGCGTCCACTCATTTAATTATTTCGAATTAATTCATTAATTCGTATGAAAAGGAACGAAAAAATATCGCTAATTCCGTTGGCATATTAATGAGTAAATTAATTTGCAAATAAATAATTACAATTTCTATGGCGGCCAATGTGAAAGTCGGCATCGGCATCGGCCAAAGTCAAAGTCAATGTTGGGTGTGCACGCACCGAATTGCGTTCTAGCGAGGCCAATTTGCTTTTGGGCTGCCGATTTGTTTTGTTTTTTCAGTTTGTAAACGTAATGCTTCAGTATTTCCAAAAGACGCGTGTAATAGTTTCCTTGTTTTTATTTTGGATATTGTACATTTTTTTATAGTTACCTTCGGGGTTGGTTTAGAGAAYTTCTATGATAATAGATTCGGTTCGCCCACTCTATCGTTACACAGAGAGTTAAAGAAATGGTACCAGATGATCATTCACTTATTTTTATAAAAAATTTCGCATTTAAAAAAGGTCCTGAGTCAATATAAGCAATCTAACTCCTAATCCMATTTTCYATATACTTGTTATAAGCMTCCGTTTCGGCTCGATTTTGGARCGCTATTCGTTGGATAGTGGGACAGTTTCAATGTAATTTTCATAAAGACACATMTTATCAGCGCAAATGATGCGTTTGATGACTGTAAGATCTACAGCTACCTTTTGCATAAAATTCAGGTCTCAGGTCAGCCACTAGTGACAGCCTTCATACCCTAAACATTAAGCATATCGGTGGTTACAGTGGYTAGTCGGTTCATAAGAGATGTTGACGTTCTGTCGACGATCTTCAAGCGTTGTTTCTYTAACTTTTTCGATGTGATCGTTTTTAACAAAGTGACAACTCGCAGGAGAAAATTTTTCGATGGCTTTAGGAACTTCAAAGAATGCTATATGCTACTCAAATACGTGTATTCTAGATAAAATGGTCGCWCCAAAACACTTTAAAAATGATTCGATTCCGTAGCCGTTATTCCCTTGGAATTTGTTTCATGGTAAATATCGCCAAAMAATTTTTCCGCGTTATAAACAAAAAGCTACAAAAAATACCTTAAGGGATATATTGAAATCACACGGATATAAAAACGTTGAACCAATCTAGGAAAAATCAACATGGTTCTGAAATATTACGGGTCAAATTTGATCAGATAGTATAAATATGTAGGTATAGGTATGAAGAATATTTAAATTTTTTTTTTTTTACAATTTATGGTTTTCGCTTGTTTTGGTGACGTCACTTTAGCGCTTTTCAACAAAATTTATTTAATTGATAATTATTATTTGGATTTCACTTTCTGCTTTCTCGGCTTTATTTGAAGTTTARCGCTGATAAGCAGGTTTTAATCAAGAGATGTCTCTTTAATTTGAAAAAAGGGGCCTTATGAATTTGTACCCATCTGTCGGTCAATTAGCCTATCACTTTCACAATTAAAATACTTAATTAACCCTAAAAGGCGTGCAATCCCATTTAACGGTAGTCCACTACCGACAAAATATGAATAAATTTACAAAAACAACAAGACGCTATATTATTGTAATTAACTGAAGCTAAGGCGGACACTGTCATGCCATGTCTACGCCAATAAACAAGAAGGCGCTCACTTCAAGTCTTATCAAATATTTAACCGGCCTAAACAATCACTTGATCGTTAGATCAGCACTTTTCATCGCTCAAATTGAAAAAAATACAAAAATAAAAGATTAAAGAAACCCGTTAGCATACTAAGCATAGTAAGTTGTAATCACTTAGCTCTTAGGTGAGTCACTTTTTAACAAATATCTCCGTCTGTCTGTTTGTGCGCAAGCCCAAAATTCGATCTCTCCATTTACAGCGCGTTTGTTGATATTTCACTTCCTCATTTTCCTCAGCTTTTATTGTATAATCTAAATAAATGTGTTTGCGTAAATATTTATCTGCTGACACTTGCGATCATTTAAATAACTGCCCACACAACAACAAACAATAGTTGTAAAGACATTGCCTTTAACGCGCTTGTGCGCTGACTTTTATGGGTTAGTAGCGTCTCTAATACTAATTTCTAATCCAAAGAAGCTGATTTGGATATTCACATCCACATGTTGATCAGTTAGCATTGTAACCGGTTTTTTTTCTTTTTTTTTTTTCTTTTTTTTTTTTTTTTTTTTTTTTTTTTTTTTTTTTTTTTTTTTTTTTTTTTTTTTTTTTTTTTTTTTGAATAAGTGGAATGTAAACGAACAGCGCATTATTGTTGATTTGCATTGTAGACATGATGTACATACATATGTTGTTTGTTGTTGTAGGCGGTGACTGGTTTTTTGATATAAATGTTTACACTCAATTTCGAAAATTTTTTTTATTTTAATATTTAATATAAACATGAAAGTGAGTTTATCTGCATTTATTATCGGAGATAGAACTTCTTTTGGGGATTTTTAAAGGTGTTTTAAGATCAATAATTTYCAGGCTACTATGGAAAATTTCATACAAGTTTTCGTGATCGAGTGATCGAGAGCAGAACTGCGCTCTTTTGGACACAAGTCTTTATAAAATAGATTTCGCTATACTAGCAGCTCCGCGCAAACTGGGCGGAAAATATGGCTTCTCCATTAACAATCATTCGGCGYCTGCAAAATACCGAAGAACTACGTACGTATACGTTTTTTTTTTTTTTTATATGTAGAACTTGCTTCATGAAGATTCTTTCTCCACCTGGTTTTTTTCAACGAAGTAAAGGTATTCTCTTCCTCTGCTTCCCGCAGTGGGTACTGCGTCGTAAAAAACTCTCAGAACCTAAGTTCATTCATGACCTAGCCACCGTCTCTTAATTCGCTGAACTACATATGTCAATGYYGTCGTATTGTATCTCATACAGCTCATCGTTTCATCAGCTGCGKTATTTGCTGTTGTCAGTCCGCAAATGATCATAAAACTTCCACAGAAACTTTTCCTTAAAACTCAGTCGGTTCTACATTACAGGAATTGGGCCTGATTTTATCCGGCCAAGGGCTGTATTTTCGGATATYTAATCTCRTTTGGATCGGTAAGTTTTAGTGACTTACAAGTGTCGGTTTCAAATTCACAAGCAGCGGTTTCAAATTCACAAATTTCCATATGGGTTGYATAATTTAAATAATCTAAGTTCTGTCTGCCTGTCAAGGCATTGTTTACGTGCACTTGAGCTAAATATACTCGSCAAGACGACTTGTTTTGACATTACTCATTAGACTTTTTATTTATGTCATATGAGAGAGAATACTCGCACAATGCTGAAAGGCTAGAATATTTTGCTAATTTTTTCTTTTGCGCTAATAGCTGCTTCTATTTTGCACATTTCCTTTCGTCGTTTTTATTTACCGATGATAAATGAGATTCAAATGCGAATATTAAATAAATAAAATTTGTTTTTTGCCGCCTCGCAGAGTGACAAAGCGCCGCAACAGTAGTCAATAAGCGCATCAATAAATAATGACGCGAGTAAACAATGCAAGTTGGAGTACATTTATGAATATATTATATTATATGTATATAGACAAATGTACATAGTGCTCGCCATTCGCATGTGACAACTGTTTGTACACGAGTTTGTGTACTCAGTAAAATCATTTGTTGGTTGGCTTCATTCACATGACCCAGTTTTCACAGTTTTTCCAATTTTCACAAAATTTGAGTTTAGAATTTGTTAAAGAGTAAGTTCTAGTTGGTAATGGCCRGACATTGACATAAAATTGTTATTGTAGAAGCGTTTGTAACTAACTGAAATGACATAAGGAAGTTATTAGGAATTCGCTTTGCTCTCCGTTTGCTAATTCAATATTCTTGTGGTAACGGGTGCTCCGAGTAAAGSTACTTTTTCCAATAGCCTTTTTTTGACAGATCACGCATGAGTCGTGTCAAATTGTCATGTTATTTTTGCTTAGTATTGTTTGGCATTTCATCATGGAAAGGCGCTTACGGCTGAACAAAGTGTATACAAATTATTCAACTTTACTACGAAAATCATCGTTCTGTAAAAACACGATCACCCTTTTTGAGACCCASTCTATACGGACAATCTCGCTTYGGTTCAGGTCTTGAAAATATCACGCGTGTCCTTCGGCAGTTACCAGTCGTAATGCTCGAACGACTCAACGAATGGATCATTAAATGTGCTCTTTCTTTAAAACAGTAGAGAATCTTGAAATGGAGCACATTTAAAATATTTCTAAAAGAATAGCTGTCAAACCAGCTGACAAGTTTAATACATTATTTGACATTTATCAAAGACTTAATCCATAGGGAAATTTATTTCAAAATCTACCATTTTTGACTTAGCTTAAAATAGTAATATAGCATTTGAAGATGAAGAGACCCTCTGGGCCACTCTTCATCTAGAAAAATATCCTGCAAGCTTTGGTCTTCAGACCAAAAACATTATTGGTSTTACTTTGGGTTATCGTATTCCATCCATTTACGAAAAATAAACCATTTTGAGGAATGTATAATATCTTACAGGTTCCACTAGAGCCCACCATTTGTCTTTAATATACGAATTATTACCCACGGCGCTGGTCAGTATTTTCTATATCAGTTAAACCATAATACCTTAACTCATTAGAGAATACATTTCGCTTTAAGATTTAAGAAGAAAAATATTGAAATATTGCTTACACAGGCCCAAGTGAGCCTTTAATTAGCTCTTTTCTATTTAAATATTTCTATTCTATAAAATATATATATGTATCTTATATAAGTATGTAAGTCATCATCCGATATACTAAATCTCATGTGATTTTAAGTAAAAGTTTCCATATTCTGGACATTACCTGTAACGAGATCRAAAGATAAGAAATATAATTAGAATATAATATATTAAGATTGAAATAGCATAATTAAAATTTAAAGATTATTATTTTAAAGAGTATTACATTTAAGAAAATATGTCAAATGGTTGTCCAGATTTGAAAGTGGAGGAGATGACTCTCTACTTATTTTCATAAKAAAGTCCGAATGAATGAGTTATTTTATCAATTTTCCTGACTATAAATTGCAATTTAAACCATTTAATAAGCTCGAAGGCTATTTTCGGACCTCTTCAGGGTTATATATTTCTTTAGCAATAAAACAATTTACTAAACTTAATTATGCATGAATTTTTCGAAAACGATATGAGACAGCAATTGAGTAGTTGAAGTTCATTACCASGGAAATTTGGACAACTCAGTGGCAATATATGATATCTGTTAATACTCCCGKGATCTAATATACATAAATACTAGCTGCTTATCATCAAATAAACTTTATTTACCAAATGTTCGACACTGTCAACAGGCTTAATTAGGCGCATTTTCAAGATACGAATTAATAAATTAGATAATCCCTCGCAAATTTAGTAGCAATAGGAAACACAAAATGCTTGCCGGCCATAAATTTACGGCTAAAAGCCTCCACAATGCRCTCCCACACTAGACAAACCGTTACTTTGTATAAATTAGTATACTATATATGTATATGTATGCATGTACATGCATAGAAATTTAAATTTACATGTGTTTCATATATCTATATGCATATGCATGTACATATGTACATGCACAAAAGTATCCCGCCATGTGTTGATGATGATTTTAATGAAGCGTTGAAGGTGAGAATATACCCATAAATTCCATGTCGCTCATTTTCTGTTTGAAAAAGAAATTTTCAAATTTCGAGCACTACTTATAAACTTACGAGTACTTGCGCAGGCATACAAGCATACTACTTTCGCCCATATATTCTGTTTGTAAAATTTTAATTTGGCATGAGCTGCCTAATTTACCCAAGAAAATTAACTAAATAAATAAAATTTGTCTTTTGTTTCTTTTTATATTTTTCGAACATTTGTTTTTGATCTAATTATACACAGTGATGTTATTCTGATGGTAAACGTATGCACATTTATATAYGTATGCATTAGAGTAGGTTGATTTTTGTTGCTATAAAGGTATGCGGAAAATGTTCTATGGATCTGYTTGAACAACTKTGCTTAAGAAACTATGGGTCTAAAGTCGGTGTCGAGACAGCGATTGTTAAAGCGAAGTTTAAAAAATCCGAATATGTAAATCAGCATGTGTGGTGCACGAAGGTCTACTCCAACCATGGCACTTAATGCCATGATACCCATAGTGCGCGTAAACATCGTGGGAAGGTGTATAGCTGCGAAAGTWGCTATGAGACTCAGAGAATCTSGATTCCTAAAAGAGCACCTGTCTGAACACTTGGAAATTCTCACACATTTTGACTTCGTACCGGATCATTTGGRTCATGGAGTCGCCAAACTGAACTCTGGCGGTTCCTTCTCTGCCCTTATACCGGCGAGGGAGTTGTGGGCGAAAAGAAGCCGTTGGAGAAGAGAGGCAGTGAGCTTCTTCACGGATGGGTCAAAGCTTGGGGTGAAGGTTGGTGAAGGSGTTTACTGTCRGGAGCTCTCYATCAACTCCAGCTTCAGATTTTCTGACTATTACAAGGCTTTCCAAGCCATTAAAGTAGCAGTGGATAATAGAAGGTACCATCCACTTAGATAGCAGCGCGATGAAACTAGCCTTGAACTCATTAATAGTGCGTTCAGGGTTAGTCAAAGAGTTCTCAACCTCGATATAAATAGCATCGAGTGTCTTTGTGATAATAATAGTATGGGTGCCAGGCCATAGCGGAATCGTAGGATATTGTAAAGCTGAAGAGCTAGCAAGGAAAGGCACCCTAGAACCGCTATAAGTAGAATGGGAGTGAGTCGGTGCTTCCGTATCCTCTTGTGTTATACTACTAGAAAGATGGGCTTCGCGGGAGCATGACCAGCGCTAGGCCACCATTGGGACATACGCTGTCGCAAAAGCCTTTTAGCCCTAGATCGAGAGCAAGAGGGCTCTCAATAAGGCTAACCTCTCCCTAGTTGTGGGGTTTAAGCCAGCCATAACATCCTGGTAATCTTACCAGACGTCATCTGCAGAAGCTGTATGGAAGAAAATGAGGTGGAAACAACTCAACACCTCCTTATTGACTATCCCACATTTAGGAGGTCAAGACTTAGACACTTGGGATCGCATATCTTCAGATCCGATCTTACTGATTCCGACAAATTTTCAATTTAATATCAAAATGCACGTACGTAAAAAATTTCGTTGAGATATCTAAGAAACTGACGAACACACTTCTTTGATTCCTTAAAAATCGTTTGTTCGAAACCGGCTTTAGACCCATAGCMTTTTACGCAAAGGTGTTCAAATATGTTCCGTAGAGCCCATCTWCTCGATTTTTCCGATTTTTTCTCTAATATGCATATCTTTGTTTTAGTAAGTGTATACATTTTTTAACCATACATATTTATTTTCTCATTTCTTCTACATCAAGGGAAATTTGACATTTGTATGTGACGTTTATTGTGTCGAAACATTTATCTAACGCAATTTTTGGCATGCGAAGACTTTTATTTAGCATATTTCGTCTTCGGACATTGTTTATTAGCACATTTATCAATAAATTATATTTTTATTAGTTTTTTTTCTCTTTCTGCCTCTATCTTATCATTTGAAGGTTAATACGCTAGTTTGCTGCTTCGCCGCTTTTTCTGCGCTTCCTTTTTGCATTAATAAATTSTAGTGACTTAACTATGAGTAATTTAGTATATATAAATAGGCAAATATCTATATATAAGTATCACCTGATTTATGTTTATTTTTGTTTACTATTTTCACTTGGCACACAATGCTTTAACTTTTTTTGTTTTCCTCTAAACGACCCATTAATGTCAGACCTTTAATACATAGTATATGACACTCTGATGTCATCGTTTGGTTACTAAACGTGCTCCTCCTACCATTAAACTGATATTCTTAATTAAATACGACTAACACGACCTCCATACCGCCACTTCATTAATGAATGAGAATTATTCATTGATTATTTTGGGCTTTCAATTCCTATTCAATAGAGCTTTCGAGCGCCTATTAGCGTTTAGGAAAGACTATATTAGCAATGTGGTTATAAATACTGTAATTTAATGTTTTAATCATCGGGTGTTTATTACAATTAATGTTTTGAACTTATGACCTGTTGTTGTAATTTCAAATATTACTTAATCAACTTAGCGACAAATTACTATATGTGTAGTCTTTAATCTAATTAAAGTATTTGCAGAGCATTTTTGAGAGATGAGACATACTAAAGCACAGCTGAGAAATGCAATTAATATGCCGTTATGTTTTAACCTTCAAATTTTATTGTGTATTATGAGCATACTTACATAAGCAAGTTGCAAACGAACGCTCAGCATGCGCCGCAACGTGTCAGAACTTTCACAATTAATAAGCATGTGGCACATTGTTCAACGATTACTGATATTATTAATTAATAGACAATCGACAATATTACTATTAATAGGCATCGAAGTTGTTTACAATATGGCTAAGAGGTTGTCAGAACAACTGAATAACTTTAATCTACACTCTCTGGGATATATTTGCACACTTGAATAGTGATTGTTTCTAGTATCAAGCCTGGTGAAACCATTTTTCGTGCCCCGTTTTTTAGAAAGTTGGTATGTATATACCAGACAYGCTCGTGCCAACAATAAAAATTTCATCGAGATGTGATAGCAAAGTCTATTTCCTGCACACTCAGTTCGCTAGAATGCCATACAAGACATCGTAGAATAGGCAAAAAAAAATAAGGGTTCGAAAATTATTGAAAAATCCAGCAAATAAATTATTTTAGCAAAAACGGGGTTTTCAGAAAAAACGCTACAAAAGTTCTTTAAATGAAAGAAAAATAGTTTGAAATATCAACGAAATTCTTTATTTCTRTAAAAGTACATTCGATGTCATTATGTATGGAACTCGATTGATTCTTTTAATCACTTGCCCGCTTGCAGAAGTCCAGACGCTGAACCCAATTTTCGACGGTTTTCAAGCATAAATCGGTCGCTACTGTTTCAATTTCACATTCGATGTTCGTACGAAGTTCATTAATCGTCGAAATAGTCAAATCGCACGACCGAGACGTCCAATTCACTGGGCCATTTCGTGAGATAACACATTTACCAWACTTAGTATTTAATATATTGATTATGCCATTCGCTGTGTGGYTTGTGGTGTCTCGTTGGAACCACATAYTATCCAAGCCCATATCATTCACTTCGCGTCAGAAATATTCAATTATCATTGCGCGGTAGTGATTCCCATTCACAGTAACGTGCCGGTATTGATCCTCACGGAAGAAGTACGGCCCAATGACGTCGCCGGCCSATAAATCTCACCACACCGTAATTTTTTCGAGTTGCAATGGTGACTCATGGAGWACGTGTGGAYTGCTGCCTGACCAATAATGCATATTTTGACTAYTGAYAAAGCCATTCAACCATTAGGATTAMGGATGATTTTTCGATGAAAATCCGGATCATTTTAAAATTTTTGCTCAGCCCAATTCACGAACACACGACGATTCCGGTCAAGCGTTTTCATTTCTTGGGTCAATTTGAACTTGTAAGGATTCGAATTTGGCACAACGAYGTCACAGAGATACCCAACACTTGAGAATGACATGTGAGAGACTGATTTGGGTCTTCTTCAATTAATGGTAATGGTCCGATTCCGTCCATCTGCAATACCAACCATGTTTGGGTGCAAGGAACATGTGTATCAAGTTTCAAGAAGTTTTCTTCATTATTACTCAAGACATTTCTTGCACGGATGGAGGAACAGACGGACGGACAGACTCGGAACTCATCTCGTCACGTCATTTTGATTATAAAGATTATTTTTAGTTTATGTTAAATACAGTATTACATTGAATGTATAATATTTAAAGGCCATATCTTCAGTTATTTAAATGCARCGTATATAAATGATTACTCATTTTAACATAGTATCAGAAGGTCAAACTAAAGTGGCATTGTTCGTTGACAATTCCTCGTACATAAGGTTCATGTCTTAGATAAACTCTTAGCGTAGATATTTGATGGAAAGTACGTATAATTTTTTGATCAATATTCTTTCTGTCTAGTTTTTACCAAAACATTCGTCATTTGTGGAGTAAAATAGTCAACCTCTACTTCCATAAAACTAAACTCTCGAGCTAATTTAAACTAAGTTTAGATACCTTTGATAAACATCCGAGCAGACCAGCTTTGMGTGCTATATTAACATTTAATATCGATAAGACATGGTTGTGTACTATTCATGAGCACTGCCTACTTCATCAAAGCCAGAAAATGGATGACTTTTGAGACCTAACATCATTTTTTATAATTTTTGTAAAAGGTYTTACTAGACTAAAAAATTGGAAAAGTTATATGTATATAACGATATCGAGACAACTTTGGGCTCTATTGCTTAGTTCGTTTCTACATATGACTCTATGAAACCAAATTGTATTATATTTTTTATTGGACCTAACAAATTGCTGATAGATTTTAGAGTAAAGAGTTTTTCAAAAAATCTTAATCTTAATTAGTTCAAATCTTCCACTAACTAAAAAACGGTTCATCGATAGTTGTAAAAATCAATCAACTTTTTTACTGAAAATTTTCAAAGAATTTTACACTTTATATTGCTGTGGTCAACACAATACCACACAAAATCAAAAAAAAATATTTCTAAAAGTGTGTAAACGTCACACATGGCTGCATTCCACTCGCTTATCTTAGTAACATATATTTTGAAAATCTCCCCTTTATACCGTTATTTTAGTGCCCATTTTCCGCTTCACCACACTTCCATCCATTTAATTGCTATACACACCTACACACAGTGCAATTATTCAAACCACCTCGGGATGGCCAACCGTTCAACGCTTATCGTTATGACATTTCCGCCGGTCAGATAGACGTAGCGACAACATAATGACGACTTCGCGTGTCGCGCTCGCTTTCCAATTTTTCTAATTGCCATATGCATTTTAGCACTTTTTCCCTTAAAGAAGTTGTGAACAAACAAAAGGTGAGAGAGAGTGCAACGTGTTTTTTTTTTTTTTTTGTTTTTGCTGTTTGCTTTTTGACATTGGCACATGCAACTCTGGCTTAGCGGTGCGGTGGGTGCAAAGGCATTGCACGCACCTTGGAATTAAATGATTAGAAGCATATAAAAACAGCTATAATACATTTTACTTCTTTTATATGAATCACACCTACATTCATATATCTGGGTTTGTAAGCGTTTTACGCTTGTTGACATTTCAACTGTCAGATGTGACGTTTCCATTCAGCAACGCTGTCACATTACATGTGTCATAGCTGATGCATAAATGCGTGTCAAAATATGTGGTCTATTATTAATGTATGGAACAGGTTCCGTTATTTAATATATATAAATTTGTTTCAACGAAATGCGGTTGAATATTATACGAAATTTATTATGTTCTAATACTATACTGTGGATATAGATGATTACATAGACATAATACATAATAATCATCCATGAAATGTCTTTGTTGTCGAGTCACTCCGTATGTGACCCAGTGACGGAAATAATTTGGCCAATTTTATGCTGATCAAACGTCATGCGTGTCATCATCATTCATCATTGTTGTGCGTACGCTGGCGCACAGCTGTCAACTGTCAGTGGCAAATTTGTGCGTTCATTCGTCAAAATATGAGCGCTTCTTTAACTATCGCTGATTAAGTGTGCTTGCCCATTAACCACTATCACTCCAGGGCCTTGTAGATCTTTTATTTCACTTAATGCTGATTCACACACAGTGTATGTAGAAGATCATCTGCCCGATCGTGAACATGATCTTGTTTACTGATATGAGTGATTGCAGGCCCAGCAGGGAATTATGATTARGATGACAAGCGTTTAGTTGAGAACTGGAATATGTTCGTAATTTTTGTAACGCAAGGAAGGCGTAAGTTAATTGTAAGAGGTCTCTTCGTTCGAATCTACATATTGGCTGTTTCACTACACGTGTCTACAAGCCCACTTATGTGTTCGTTTTCGTTCTCTGACTACCTAATTTTATACTAATTGTTAACAGTTCGGCACTAGTGTTTTTCTTACAGGGTATGTTTGTATATCACTGATACTTATTTATATAAAAATTATGCATAATTTTTTGAACACTTGAGCTTGAATGAAAGTGCGTTGTGTGCACTTTGCATCTGTCAATCTTCGTAAAACATAACTACATACATAGCAGAAATATTTTTATAGCGGAGCGAATTATTTTTATGCGTGCTTAGAGTCAAAGTGTCAGGAATTTTTATTAGCCTATAGTGGGCTAATAGAACTATYAATTTATTTACTTTTATTTTTTCAGGTCTCTTTATATAACAGTTTCAAATATGCGATATCAGATGYCGGCTGTAAAAAGAATGTGGAATTAAACCAGAAAATAATATATTTATTAGTAGAGAGTGGACACCGAGAAAGCTTGAGATAGTACACTGTGAGTACCATTTTTCTAATAAATATTTGTATGTTAAGCTCTTACTAAAGATAGCCACAATCTTAATCGAAAGCCAAATTCGTATCCCTTAGTCAGTAATTATTTTTTTTTTTTTATTGATGAGTAGCAATTAATAATTTATTAATATTTAATAAAGGAAATTTTGATAAGACTTCTAAATCCTACTTACGGAATCCAGGCGGACTTTGACAAATATATAGTATATCTACTGAAAGTTTATTTACATGGACATTTTCAGAAAGAAAGGAGACACCGATTTARTGTTAGATCCGTTTCATTTCTTAATCCGTCTCAAAATACATCTYCTAACAAGTAAAATATTTAGTGAGCTCCATAGAACTTAATCAGTTAACGATACTTTCTTAAACCCTAAAMGATAATGAAATTCCCGCATTTTTTGCATTTTGATATTCGATCTGTACATTTCTTTGGAGGTTTGAAGTATCTTTCATTACTTTTTTCCCCAGATCCTGATGTACCACTGTGGGCAAAAAATAGTAAGACTTTTCAATTTAAATTTTGCATTTGTCGATACAATTTTTCTCTAGGTTGGACTG
>NW_017535430.1:528823-549172 GCF_001853355.1 Bactrocera latifrons
GTTTCTGAAGTACATAAAGTGCATTCGGCGATTTTTACGTTGAATGAAAGTTCCTTTAATATTTATGTGCGGAATTAAACTTCARGTAGTTCGTGTATAATAGTTGAAAAGTCACTTTGCTAATTTATCACATGTCAACTTGTCGTCCTCCAGTAAGTTTGGCAAGCGCTGTTCAACAACCAGAACTTGTGCGACTGCGAGATCTTTCAGGCCCAAAGTGGACCGTTAGCGGTCTTCCGAACTACTTACACTTAGCTATGTCCATTTTTGTTCTGTCTGGACTTAGKAGACTTAGAAGACTTCGGAGAAAATGATGCACTTTAAAGGATTTTTGGATACCTTAAAAGACAATTATCCACCCAAATGAGATCCAACGATTTTGGATCACCCCAGCAACATAACCTAATTTAGAATTTTCTGGATACACTTTTAAATTGTCCAAAAATAATTTCGAAATACATAACAATTGAGCATATCTTGTATACTTGTCCCGCATTGGCAAGAGTACGCTTTAAGCATCTGCAATTCTCACGGTATGATACACTGGAGGAGATATCGATAGTGAGGTCACAGAGTATGTTAAAATTCAATTTAAGCACAGGCATCCTAAAGGATGACTACTTCTCATGGACAAAGTATCTGAACTGTATACTAAATGGCTTTACAGTTCATAATAGCGATCCAGAAATAGATTACAACAGTAGAATTTGATTTACAAGGGCATTCACTGAAACAAAATTTCCCTATTTGGCATTTTTTAGAATAATCGTACTTCCTTCACTTAATATATACGATTTTGAGGTGCGAAAAATGCAATTCCCATAAATTATTCCGAAAAAAGCTGAACAAATATTCAGCGCATAAATTATGCAAAAGCACACAYCTCATATATACTTTCAACACCGCATCACCACATGTGCATTTCGGGATACAAATAATTTTCCTTAAATATGCAAATTTATCCGGCTTCCGCAGTGAATTAGTATACTTCCTCAGTTGCAGCTCACATACAGTAGCTCACCGTACCATTGTTGCATTAAACCATGCAACGAAACCATATAATTAAAATAATATTATTTAAAGGACKTTGTAAAAGATACTTCACTAAACCACAAAAGCTTAACAGAGACCAACATTGGGTTATGACRCCAGAGATAATTATATATCGGCTTACAAAGAACAAATTTCGAACAACGCAACAATAACCAGGTGAAAGTTGAAGCAAAAATACAAAAACGAAGTGAAAGTAAACAAAGGGAGTTTTCTTTCAGCCTTGGGGTGCATATAAAAGAATTATGTGAAATATACGCCCCTTAGGACGCCGGCTACTGTCAATAGGGGCAAATTGGTTGCAGTGCTGACAACTGRAAATCGATGCCTATTATACATATTATATTATATATACTACTAGCTGAATGTAGGCAAGGGTWGGTGATTTACTATTTATGAGAGCCTTGTAGGGATAATGAACCGTAATTTATAAATCTAATGAAACAGTTGATAAGACAAATGGTGAGAGAAACACAAAATCCGTTTTAAAAAGCTATAAATCAGATATCAATTAAGCAGGAAGAAAGTGGTTATATTATCCAATAACATATTTTTTCACCCTATATCATTTTTTTCCATTTTCGAAATCTACAATTAAAATGTTGTTATAATATATAGATAAATTATCATCGTAGAATATCATATTCACTATTTTCTATAAAATATAAGAAGTTTCTTTAATAAAATGCAGCAATCTGAATTTTTTTATTAAAAAGTAAAATTTTTCCTACTGGGTCTTTAGAAAAAAATGTACATACTTAGATACAAACTGCTTTAAACGTGTTAATAGCGCAATGAATGACTTCGGCTTAACAAAAGAGAAAGCCATAAATTAAAGAGAGCCCGATTTAGTCAAAATAAATCCTTTGCAGACAAAGTGAGAGCAAGAAAAAAGTAAAAAATGGAAAACGAAAGCGAAAGCGAAAGAGCATAAAGCAATTGGTATTGATAAAGAAACGTTAAAAGTTCTGAATATAAAAAACCATATCTTCATCCAATTATTACTTAAAAAAGATACAAATTACTTCAGACTTTCCTCTTTGTCCCTTTCAGCGACTGCCAAACAAAAGGTCTGCTCTAAATGAACGCTGGGCTGATGCTAAAMAAAAAAAAAAAAATAATAACAAACAAATAAACACATACAAACGGGTGGCCTCTATTGTCTAACTGCCCTATTTATATTATGATTTCCATAATGAGTTGGGTATTATTGCTTGCAATTACCAAAGAGATTTTATCGATATTTGATATTTTTTGCTAACAAAAATAAAAYAAAATTTCCCGCCGCCAATCGCTACCATCAGCTGCTCCTATTTCCTATAAATTTCAATGCAATTTCCTCTTCCTGTAATATATTGCCACCACATTTCATTATCSGCCGCTGATATCTGTAATATAATAGTATGCTAACTTTGCTAGCGAAACTGAAATAGGGTAAAATTTACAGCTATKCAGTTCGTGACGTTAGCAACGTGAGTAAATAGCAGACAAAGTGGTATCCATTCCTTTAACAACAACAGCCCAATCATATTTTATAACAACAACAAGGTAAATTTTTAAATCCTACCTCATCAGTCGTAGAAAACCGCTTCTGAGTAGCTCAGTTTGTAGCTCATTTCTCTTGCAGAAGAAGACTTTTAACGTACCAGCTTTTTTGACACGAATGTTTAAACATTTTGCTTTTATAATCATATAAAACAAATTTTGAACTCCTGAAACCATTCAATTCTAAGTACATTCATTTACAGCATATTTGACATATCAGACTCACTGTTTCGCAAAGATCAAAAAACAAAACAATAGATAAACTTTTCTGAAGTGTTTACTTGGGTTTACGGACACCTCTAGAATATTGTCCTAAACTTTCGAGTTTATCCGAGCAATAGTTTCGGAAATACAGCCTAGTGAACTTATGCGCTCGATGCTRGYGCCGCCTTTAAACACGTTTTTCATGAAACTGTGTTTTAGAAATCGGTTGACAAGATTTCTCGAGAACCGATCTTSGGGAAATTTTACACAGGTCTTTAAGGTGCAAATCTTAAAGACTTGGACGAAGGATTTTGTTTTTTCGTTTACAACTATTTGAAAAAACAAATTGCTGGGGTTATTAATATTATTAAAATTAATATTATTTTTTGGAGAAGATGTATTAGTTTCATTCTATATGCGCTTTTTTCTTGCCACTCCTTASAAGAAACAATCTACTATTGTTTCCACATCTATAACAAGTCTAAAGTGTCTAAATTCGCTGAACAGTTTATAAATAATTTGCGACGAAATTTCTAATCCCCAGAATGATACAAAAAAAAATATATAAATGATCAGTATGACGAGCTGAGTCGATTTGTCCATGTTCGTTGGTCTGGCCAATTATCCGTCCGTCTGTCTGTATATATGTAAATTAGTCCCTTGKTTGTTGAGAAATCGCCTTTTTCTCTCCAAGAAGCTGATTATTTGTCGGATTCGATATCGGACCAGTATAGCATATAGCTGCCATATGCGTAGGTTGCCTTTTATATTTCGGGATTAAAGAGCGAAAACAAATTTTAAACTTCGCTTTTTTGTTTTTTCTTATTCTCTATTAAGATTTTTTCTTTTGCCACTCTTTTTGAGATATCTCTAAAACATGCGTTTTGAACACATAAATCGCCTCTTCAGGTGACGAGAAACGTCGACCTATTAGTTTATCTTTTACGTACGGGAGTAAACGGAAATAATTTGCCAAGTCAGGACCATGCGGTGGATGAAAATAACCGGAAAACAAAATGCTTGTATACCACTCAGAATCTATTATTCTGCATTAGTTGGCAGTACTGTAGCGATATAATCAGTTATTCCAAAAAACAGGCAACCATTTGCTTGCAATCAATTCGTAGGCGAACAACTTTTATTGTATTCGACTAATCTTGAAAAACCCATGCTGTCCACTGATCTTTACTTTCGAGCGCATACGCGTAAATCCACTATTAATCCGATTCCGATGTCATAGACGTGTTTTGAAGCATACATATTGTATTCTTTTAACATTTCTCCCGACCAATCGACATGGGACTTTTTTGAGCGATTGACCAATTATTTAAAGCAACGCTACATGCTCTGGCAAATTGTTCAAATCGGACCACTAAAGTACATAATTTTCATATAAGCTGCCCGATCAAGAGAAAATACTTTTTATGCTCTTTTATCTATAGGAAATGCAACTGTGAAGGGTATGATAGCAGCTGAAATTAAAATTTTTCTTGTAATCAACTTCTTTAAGTTGCAAAGAGTTGAATATACTCGATATTCGCGATACTTTTTGAACACATCTCGTATTAATAGTACATTTCGTGTAATACATTTTTCTAATATTATTTGCACCCATTACAGATTAGTTCAAAGCGCTTCCTGGGAACATAAAGGTACCAATACTAGTCCCTCGATAATTCTCTAGTCAAATTATTAAAAAATTTGTTCAACTAAGGCCAGCTGTTCCAACCGAGAATATATTTTGGAGCTTATGAATAATTTAGTTATTTTTTCAGAGAATTTTTACTTTCTAAACAACCGTTATGTCTTTTTTGTTTCATATATATGTTCTAAGCTAAAATTATTGATATTTTACTAGACTACTCAGGGTTAAATACAAATACGGGTTTTGATATAAACTGTTTGAGTAAAGGTATATGGAACACTCAACCAAATTTTCAAATAATCTACAAGTTTTTCAAGTCTTTTTTTTTTTTTTTTTTTTTTTTTTTTTTTTTTTTTTTTTTTTTTTTTTTTTTTTTTTTTTTTTTTTTTTTTTTTTTTGCTCTCACCCAACACTTATATTTGATACTTAAAAACTTAGATGTTGATTAAATATTAAAAATCCACCCTTTGCTGCTTGTCGGACGGTCCTGCTGTCGATTTCGTATATTTATTCAATGTTTCCAATAAATATTTCCTGAATTTAATTAAATAAATCGCTTTTGACAAATGAAAACATTGCACACAAATGCTGAAACAATAACAATTTCTGGTTAAATACCCAAAAACATAAAATTTTCACCCTAAATTTCGAAATTGCAAGTATATATAACAGAGAAATAGTGGGAGTATACGAAAAAGGTCTAGCACACGATTCACCACTTTGGCAAATGTGCGAGCAAACCATTTAAAAATACAATGCTTCATTGCAAAAACCACAATAACAAATAAAGGTATATATACAAGTAAAATAGAAATAGAAATAAAATTATTCCGCCAGAGCCGACAAACGGCTTCCAGCTGCGAAAATGTCTATTCAAGCGGGCATATGCCTTAACACCAGCCAACTACTGAATTGAAATGGGAAAATGGCAAAAGTGGCAAAAACAATACGCGAATGTGGCACATTAGTGCTACAGCAAGATCAAATCGAGTATACTAAGATATATTGTACTATGTAAGCGTTTATATACGATAACAAAGGCAATCGGATGACAACAACGGCGGGTCAATCGCATTTGAATCCACAGGAAACATATGTAGACACCTATATATGAAAACATATACATATGTATATATAAGGTTATGTGTCAGTTCATACATGTTTTCCAGCAGCGCTAACGGTCTTACGACCATAAGCGAAAAACTGTAGCAGCCTTCCTGGCGCCAAGTCACGGCATTGCAAAATATTTTGGTGTCTGTTGTTGTGGCAACTTAGCACTTTTCTGTTAAGTTGCCAGCTTCCAGCATTGTTGGCAGCACATTTTTATTATTATTMTTCTTGCTCGTTTTGTCTGATTTATTTGCAACAACTACTAGCGTCTCATCTAAGTACTAATCTATTGAAATGAATAACAGCCAGGCCGAATTCAGTTTCGTTGAGTGCCAGCGCTTCTATAGTTTTCGGGTTGTCTTAGGTTGTGCTTTATATATATATATATTTTCCTTTGTATGTGTATAATCCTTTTATTCAAACTCAACAACTTCATTCTCAAATACTTTAGACTTGTCAGCATCTTTTGCTTTTCAAAATCACTTTTATTCCATAAAAAGGCTCTTGAACTTGCTGATTACACAATTCAAGTGTTTTCACCGTCTGCCGGTATTGCCTCAATATTTGTTTTGCTATTTCGCAATGGAATGGTATTCGTAAACATACTTCATGTATACATACATGCACATAATGATAAACGAGATTCGGGCGAATATACAATTTAGATTTATAAGCGGAAAATAAAGCAATAAGTTATGCTCCCACTCCATCACTTGAATATGCTCACTTTTGTTGTAATTGCAGAGAGACAACTCTGCTTGTAATGGAAGTGTCTCCACTTCGCTATAAATTAGTTTCCTGTTGTTTATTTATACGAATTTTTCATATGTGTTTTTCATATTTTTCTTATCTTATCAGCACAAATTTATTTACACAAATTTCATACAACGCAAGAATTTTGAAACTAYTCTGGTGCGATTCCTCCCGCGAACTTATCTGCAGATATGAATTTCGAGCGCTAAAGATAAAATTTTTGTGGAATGTGSCAAAGAGATTCTCTGCCAAATAAAATCACACCACATTTATCGTAGACTCTTGAATTCACTGATGCCCAAAATGGTCAATAGCAAAAATTAATTCGTTCCAACTCCAAGTAGCCCTTAAATTTAATTTTGTTTTTCTTTCACCCACTGAAATAAATTGAAGATATTTTGAGTAAGGCAAAATATTCTCGAAKTTATTGGCGCCTGAACCTTATTTTAACTCTTTTCATTTGTTGCCGAAGGTAAGATAGAAAAAGTTCAAGAAATAGTGCTTGAAAATAGTTGTCATGGCATCAGTGAGATATCATCGGATCTTAATAGTTCAATTGCAAAGTTCCGGAACTAACACATTGATGGTTTTCAGTTAGTACTAACATTCAAAAGGCGCGTGTATAAATTTGACATGTTGACTTCTTATGGAGTGACTTAAATCCTTTTAATAAATCTTTTGGGTATCAAGTATGTCCGGCTGATGAACTCGATCGATCCACAGCATCCACGAACATTGTAGGACCTGAACCCTTCATCGCGGTGAGTCCTGAAATACCAAGAAGCTGCTACGCAAGAAAGAAGGAGTATGCAGAGAAAGGTATTAGCAGCAACTCCAAGGCATGTGTCATATCATGTTGCTAAAGGGGGGTTATTACCTCAGCAGGTGTAAATATGTAATGAATATCTCTAGGGTCAAACTCTATTTTTCGCATTGTATTGGTCACATGGGTTCTGCGACAGGGAGCCTGAAACTCCAGAACACCTGCTAATTGACTGAATAGCAGTGTGCAGGCGCAGGATAAAGGTCTTGAACCATGTTTCCATATATTGGACTTTATCAATATGCTGGGCTAGGTGAGTCTTTGTGTTTTAGAAGAGGGGACAATAAATCTAAGGTCGCGATGTAATGCTCGTCTATTTATCTTATCTTATCATATAAAGTCTGTCAATGTTAGAATATACCAATAAACATGAATCTTTTGAAAAAAACGACATTTGGTAGAGGTCGCAAAAAATATGCTTGACAACATAGACGAGAACCTTACAGACGAAACGTGGGTTTAAGAATATGACGTCAAAACTGCCCAACAATCTAGCGAATGGCGCTCCAAAAATAAACTGAGTAAAAAAAAATTCGCTTAAGTCACTGAAGGCCGGTCACTCCTGCTGAAACGACTTGTAAGAAATGCATGGAAAATTTAATAAAACGTTGCCTTATTTCTATTGGTTCAGGAGCCCATTTTGAAGTCGACAATACAAATTTGTATTAAATATCTGAAAATAAATTGTCACACCGGATTAAATTTGATCAGATGGTGTATTCATATACATTCTTGTACTAAATTTAACTGTATTGCCGAAATGTCGCAAACTTTACATCAAATCTTGCTATGATGTTTAAGTGACCCTGGGACTATATCACGATGAAAATTAAAAATAGACCTAAATCTATCGATTCAGATCATTTTGGTTTAATATTTGACCAAATATCTGCGATAAATTTTTTCCTTAAATATATGAAGGGAATTGCTTTATATATTAATTTAAAAAAATATATATTACAGATATTAAGTCCAAAATCATTTGAAACCCGAGTACTTAAAATTATTAAACATTTTACTATTTCTACAAAAGCCATATAATTTAAATAAAAATCGTCTCTCACTTGGAGTTAACTCTTTAAAACTTTCAAACACACTTCTTCAAAATAATTGGTTCGCGCTCCCTACGAATTCTCTTCGTTTTCAATGAAATTTATTAAACAGCTGTTGGTTCCGTTGGCGAAACGATTCAAAGTAAACGTAAAACGCATTACAGTGCATGCTTGAGGGCGAAATTCTGATAAAAGCACTTGTTGGACTATTAATTTCACACTCCTACAAGACAATTCCGCAAAACGAGGTTAAATGCGCTGAGCACAAGTTGCAGTGGGGCACCGCTATACAGGCGTGCATATGCTCTGACCACCGAAGGGGGCGTAATTAGGCATGCATGAAAAATCGCACCTCGCATTCGCCACGCAATATTACACAAAAAAGAAAAAAGAAGAAGCAAGAGCTGAAAAACAGTAGCAAATAAATGGGTCGAAATAATAAATTAAGTTAACAGTGCATTTGCCTAGCAGTCGCTTAAAGACCGAGGCAAAAGCAATGAATGAAAGACAAGTGCAGCGAGACATCTGAAGGAACGGCGAAAGATATGGTGTCAAAAAAAATAAAAAATAATAATAATAAATAAAACAGCAACAAAAAAAATTAATTAAATGAATTGTTAGAAATGTAACGCTGTCACCACTAACAGCAACAAGCAACAGTGGCTCCAACATGGGTGTTAAGTGAAGAAGAGTGAGAGCAAATAAACAAATAGAATTCGCAGCAGAACAAATGTAGAAAGAGAAAAAATAAATATGAATTATAAACAAGCGAAAAACGCAAGTGTGRAGAAGTAATTGAAAGCGAAACGAAGTGCAACGGAATGACAACAACAAGCGTGGTTGAAACATAAACACCAACAGCGGCCGCCATGAGTAACACCCAYCAGTCAGAACAGACTCATGTAGCCGGTGTATTATGTAGGTAGCTTACGAAAATAAACGACATTCATATTTTACTAATTTTTATGCGAAGAGTAAAAAATCCGTAAGCAAGCTGATATACCCTTCAAAAAATGAAAAAGTTTTCTATGCAACAACTTAATTTTGATCGTTCAGTTTGYTTGGCAGCTATATGCTATAGTCGTCCGATCCGAACAATTTCTTTGGAGATTGTAGCGTTATCTTGGACAATATTCCGACAAATTTGGTGAAAATATCTCGTCAAATAAAACAAGTTTTTCATATAATAATTTGATCTTGAGCGTTCAGTTTGTATGGCAGCTATATGMTGTAGTGGTCCGATCTGCACAATTTGTTCGGAAATTATATCGCTACTTTGGGCTATATCATATACTGAATTTCGTGAAGATATCTCGTCCAAACAACAACTTACTTTTGATCGTTCAGTCATTCCGAGAAATGAAGGCTTTTTGAATAGAAAAGGATGTATGCAAAATTTCAGATCGATATCTCAAAAACTGACACCTGCTGTGTGTTACGAATTGTGGCAAGCTTAATTTTTCCTCTTCAGGGAATAAAGCATACTGGATAGGGTAGTCTATAAGTAATTTGTGACAGTATCGATTATGAATATCGATATTTCAACAGACAAAGCATGCAGCTAAGCTGACCAATTGCATATTAAAAACAAAGGAAAATTTTTATAAGTAGAACTATGCGCGCTAAAAGTGAAATATAATGGAGTAAAAAGGAGAAGTAGTGAAAATAGTATTCTCGGAAAGATTAAAAATTCCTAAATTGATGTCAATCTTCAATAAAAATTCAACTACCTTCGACCCTTTGATTYGACATTATTATTAATTAATTATTTTTCAAACAGGTGGTAACCTTCTGAAATGGTTAAATCAGAAATATTAAAAGTTTTTAAACTATTTTTAAATTGATGCTTAATTATTTTTTATGGCGTCTCTATGAAGAAGGAGTAGAAATGATAATGTCAGAGGTATTAAAAATATTATGAACTATTTTTATTTTTCAAACAGGTGGCAACCTTCTAAAAAATACTTTTTAGTCAGCTCTCATGCTTCAATTTAAAATTCATTTTAAATTCGTTTCTGTTTATCAAATTTCTTGGGCATTTTTTATAAAGTGGCAACTCTTCACAAAAAGTTTTCGCACACATTTTTTAATAACTCTATTTAATTTGATGCACATAACATAAGAGTTTATTCATTTTATAAAATTAAATAACTAACAAATTTTAAAAAGTTCTCAAATTTATTTAAACTGCATCTCAAGAATGATTCATACTCAGCTTTATTGCAAGAAAAAATTTAAAGAGTTTATAACAATTTTCTAAACTAGTTGAAAATAAAAAACACAGCTAATAATGTTTTATTATTTTCTAAATAGTTCGCAACTTGCTAATATTTCAAGGCTTCAAATAGTTATTTTACAAATAACTTTCATTTTTGAAAATAGGTGGCCACTTTGTAACGTTGTGAATATCTCCCCGAAAAAATTTAAAAAAAATCGCTTAAATTTTAAAATTTTTATTTTACAAGTATAGATATTTCATTTTTTCAAAATAGGTGGGAACTTTGTAAAAAAAATTTCGTTTTTAAATGCGAAAATCCAAAAATATTGAAAAAATCGCTTAAACTGTCACTATAATGGCGCTCTGTTTACCGCGAATGTGACGAAAATTCGTTACGTTACACAATTGCGTTGCAACGTTCATTTCACACCAATATCTAAAGCGGATTCATTTAAAACATAKTTTTCAACACTCTCGTTTATTGAACAAGCAAGTATTTATGCATCGCACATGTTGCTGCAACATCACTCAAGCAACATGTTGCAACGCAAGCAGCCGGCAACTGCAATGCGGCAAAATTTGCAAACTAATTGTTGCTGTATTTTGCACTTTGATTTGCCAATTTCTGCAACAGTTGTTGTTGCTGTATGTAGTTGTTGTGGTCAGCGGCAAACATGCGTACTGCTGCAAAATGCCGCAGATTTCCTGGCTGTAGCCGGGGGTCAGCTGCTGTTGCTGCGTTGCACAAATCATCTGCACTGTGTCCTTGCCGGTACCAAGGTTGTTGTTGCCTATAAATATGTCATGACTATGAAGTAAATATATGTGCAGGCATACATACATATTTATGAGTTTGTTTGCTGCAGCCTATGACTCTGTTGCTATTCGACGAAGCTTTGAGGCGAAGGACTTTTCGCGCACAAACACAACGTTTTATGTATGTATATAAGTGTGTATGCATGTAGATATGTATGTATTCCCCAAACAATCGATAATTTGTACGAAAAGTTTAAAGCGGAAACGAGACTGGAGTCAAAAGTAGCGGCGTTAGTTCACATGAACCACACATACCAGCAGGTGCCTATGTACATATGTACAGTGGCTACTCAGCAGTTTATATGTTAAATTTAGAAATACATATGTATAATAATAAAAGCGGCATGCACTTACCTTCAAGGTCAACGCTGTGTGGATGTGCTCAATTTTTGTGGGCCTCACATAAATAAGTGYGTATGTATGTACATATATATGTATGCTTTTGTGCAGCACTTGCGCTCTGCAGTCGGCTGCTAGGCAACTGTTGTCTATCGCTGCAGCTGTGCTAATAGCAATTGCTCAATTTTAACTTTCAATTCAATTTTTCTTTATCTTTAATTTTTTTTTTATYTTTTTCTTCACACAAATGCACTTAGTTACACATAAACACACACTTTTATGTGTATAAATTGCTCGTGAAAAATATTGTACGCATGTATTTTGAAATTGCAACACGTAACACATGAATTATTGTGCATGAATTATTTAATATTTCATTTGTTTGATGGATATGCATTTACAAATTCGTTTTTTTACGCACTTAAATATTTTTAATTTTTTTTAAATGGAATATGGCAGCGAATTTTGAAAATTTTTATCATAAAATTCTTTGCGTAGATTTTGAGTGGCAATAAATTATAAGCACCGTATAAAAGTGTTGCGAAAGTAAACAACTTGATTTTTTAAAATACAGTAAAATTAGAAAAAGGCTTCAAAAACATTTTGTTTATGCTAAAAAAAATTATTGTACTATAAATGTTTCTAAATAAAAAATTGTATATTGCCAAAATTGTATATATTCACTGTAAATTAGTTGCATGTTTTGCTTTTTTTCCTTTTCAGCTAAGAAAATTAAGCAGTTTTCTAGTATTAACTTTTTAGAAAACGGAAAAATGTTGTTCTTTTATACTTTAAATCATTTTTATACGTATGAAGCTCCTGCTCTAACTTTTGGTTGTATATTGAATTTTCAATATAATTTCGATTATTTTGTGTGCATTGAGGCTTAGCTTAAAGTCCCACCAAAATTTGGTTTATTCTTGTTTCAAATAGGAAGGTAAGCACGTACATAAGGGCACAATAGACCTTAGGTCGCGATGCAATTCTCATCTATTTATCTTATCTAGTGAACATGTATTAAAAAACGTAAAAAGCTCAAAATTATGAAGTTATGAAATTTTCTCATACCATGTTTATGCTTCATTTCAACTCGGTTATATTCTACAAGGGTAAAGCTTATAAGCATAATAATATTCCACTCGAGGTGTATTTTCGATACAGTTAGTCTGAGGTGAGGGACCCGAACTGTCGAAGTCTTGACCTCCCAAATACGGGACAGTCAAGAAGGAAATGTTGAGTTGTTTCCACCTCATATTCTTTCATACAGCTTGTACAGATGGCATCTGGTAAAATTCCCAACCATACACCATGAATAATGGCCTTTAAAATCCCAATAACTAGGGAGAGCCTAGCCTTACTAAAGGCAAAAATATTTTTACATCTCTTGCCATCATTTTTTTCATTTATATATTCATATGTAGAATATTTTTCTACAAATTCATGCTGATAACAGACGCACCAAATAAATCAACGAAGGCTGAAACTAGAACAGGCAGCTCATTTCAAACCTAAGTATTCGCTGATTTTTGGTCGAGAAATCTATGAAACTATAGTTGGTTTCTACTAGCAAAGGACCCGGAAATTGTAATGAAATTCCCCGGGTAAACAATCTTTCAAAACAATGAATTTTGCTTAGTTRACAGGACTGTCCTTAATTACTATACCAAATATGAGCGTGATCTGTCAACCAGTCGAACAAAAATTKTATCTCAAATTTTGTATTTCTAACCAAATTTCGGGYGCGGAATCGTTGCAAATGTTAAAAAATGCTTACGGTGATTCAGATCCATCACACATGCCTTCCASTGGTATAAAGTCTTCAAAGACGGTCAGACCTCATCAAGTAATGAAAATATTACATAAATGAAGAACATAGTGCTTAAACATTTTTTCGGAGATGGCAACATTGCCTTTGATAATACCAAATTTTTTGAAGMTATCTTGTCAACCAAGAAACTATCCATATAAGAACTGCATTTTCATCGATCTAATTTCCTCGGAGGTACCTCGTCAAAAGAAAAATTTGTCCATATAAAAACTGGAGTATAATTTTTTCGGAAATATGTCGTTAAGCAAAAAATTTGTCAACATTCTTATATGGATTTTAAATAAATTTCGCAAAGATATTTCGTTAAATAAAAAAGGTTCCTATACGAAGGCATTATTTTGATCGTTCAGTTTGTGTACGAAAGATTTTCTTGTACATACAGACAGCCGGACAGACAGTTAGATGAACCTGACTGCATCGACTCAGCTCGTTTTTCTGAGATTTTATATATTACTTTAATTTTAAGGATCTCCGGCGTTTCTTACTAGATATAAGAAACTTCGAACAAACTTTGTTGTATACCTCAGTTAGGGTATAAGAAGTAGTTTTTTATAAAGTCCATGCATGCAAAAGACTGATGAGAGCTGATTTAATAACATTTTTCCAATAAATTTKAAATTTCTAATTAATTAAGTTTAAAATTGTACATGCCAAAGTCCATTAAAATGTAGTTAAGTTCGCATAGTCCTTTTTCAAAATTTAGTATTATACTTCTTTACACACTTTAAAACAATTTTTCTTTTTAGTTGACATTTTTAAATGTCCTACATAGTCAATTACTATTTTTTTTTACGAAAATTTTTTTCCAATTACTTCTTAATTTAGTTTTCCATTAACAAACTAAGTTCTAAAAAATTTCGAACGCACCTTTTATAGTATAAAATTGTAAGATTTCCTGGCTATAAACTCAACATACTCCAGTTTTTCTAATAGATATTTCATATAGTCTCATAAAATTATAGCGTAAAATCATTTTTGTTATCCAACAACAATTTTTTTTAAACAAGTGTAAAAATGTATGATTTTACGTTGCATTATGACAAGTTGTGAGTCCCTAATACATAGAATCCATGAATTTAAGGTTGTTTTAATTTGATTATTATTTTTAACTGTTTTTTTATCATTTTTTTTCTTATTTTTAATTTTTCCAATATTTTATTAATTTTTAATTTAATTTCGTGCACCAATCAAAATCTTCATTTTTAGCTTCCATTCAAATAGTTCATGAATAACGCGGCTGGCACTTCATTTTCTAATTTCTTTAAGTTCTAATGTTATATATTTAAGGCTATATACATATATTGTATSTACATATGCACCATATATGTATATAAATATATATTTTCATACTGCCTACAACCGCATACTGTACAAGTATTTTCCAACGACTCTTAGCCGGTTTATAAAACACTAAAAGTTAAATATTAGACCCGATTCAAGTGGCGCACTTGTGCGGTCCACTCCRAACGCATTCACGTGCACCCACGTACGTCTGTTAGACTGCCACAATAAGTAACAACAAAAACGGCAAAAATTGTTAAACCAACACACAAATGCCAATAGACTTGGGCATGTATTTGGAGGCATGCAGATAAGARCGGGCGCGAGCACAATACACGGCAATAAGCGTTCTGCTTTACATATGAACATTTACAACAACATGCTGCATACTAACAATACCGCACTTACACTTGACTGCCTTTTGGGGCGCGCCCAACACCCAACGCACGCCAGTGTCACCAAAACAAAAACAAAAAAAAAAAAAAAACTAGCAACAACAACACACACACACATCAATAAAAAAAACAATATCAAACGTCAAATGCATTGGCGCTGAAAATTTCGCATTCTATGCATTCGATTCTTGTGCGTAAGTGACCTTTCTTTTGGGTTTCGCAATCAAATATCAGAAGAAGAAGAGTAATATTTTTTCAATGTAAACACAGAAATTTGCCTTCAATTTCCTCACACTTTTTATGCTTTTAACAATTAGTATGAAAATATGTTTCAAAATTTTTTCGATGATCGCCACACACACACCTCACTATTTATAGGGGAAAATTTTGAACGTACGTCAATTTATAATTTTTATGTGCTACTACAAACACTAAGTGGAGCGAAATACGTTAGCGCCGCCGTTGAAACACAACCGAAACGCTGTAGATACTTTTGCAKACTGAATAAAATTCAAATCGGAATTGTGCTCGACGCTGTCGCCGGCACACGTCGGCCGTGCTGCAGAATACCGAASACGAGCCCGTTCGTGGCGCTGCAGCCACAACCACCGGCGCTGCGCAGCTTGGCGCGCCACTGTTGGAGTTCTCTCCATGAGCGCCGCTGTTAATGTTGGCGCTTGGTCGAGTTATCCGTAGTCAGCGGGCGATTAGCGAACAGCTGTTCACCGCCCGCACGATGACGTATGGGTGCGCGTAAACACACACGCACATATCTGCACAACGGGTTGGTGTAATTTGTGCGCAGGCAGCGCGGCTTTCTGCTATCCGCCCAACTATTGCCTGCTTGATTGCTGGTGTTGAGGGCTTCCTCATTTAATGACATCATCACTGGTATTGAACATATGAGCATGTTGATGACCGCTTAACAGAGCGCGAGTTGCTACATATGCACACTTCCGAGTCTGTTAGTCATTTAACATAGCGGGTGCTGAGGCGCTCTGTTATGCAGTGATAAGATAACATTTTTRTTAGACACTTACATACAATGTTGATTTTTTATATTTTAATCAGCGTTGTCTCTCTGGATCACCTCCTATAGACAGTTAGCAAATAAAGTAATATTACTTTAAATTTTTCCATTTTTCAAATATCAGCCTTCCGCTTTTTTGCTCTTTATTCAATGCTTTATAAAAAGTGTTACAGTGATCGGATTTAGTTCAAACATGCGCCGTTTCGTTCGATAATCTGTTTCCGTTTAGACGGCATTTTCATAATAGCCCCCACGTAGAAGCCCCYCTCCTTATTTCCGAAGAATTCGGACAACTACTTTTCACAAGCCTCTTTTGAGTTCAACTTTACACCAACAAGGGAGTTCGCCATGGACAAGAACAGGTGGTAATCACTTGGCGCTATGTCCGGACTATATGGTGGATGCGATAAATACTCCCATCCGAGYTCTTGCRGCTTCTGACGWGCCATCAACGAAGTGAGTGATCAGGCCYGGTGGAACACTRCACCCTTCCTGGACGCTCATGCGGCACCCAAACATCAAGCCTTTTCTGTGTATCCATTCTCCTGCAAATGGTTTAAAATGGTTTGGTGACTAACTCCCATCGAGTACTTTCCATGCTCATATCTTGAATTTGAATGTGCTTTCAATCACCTTAAAAGCATTTTACTTAATTTTTTGTGGACGTGGTAAAGTACTAAAAGCTGGTTTGAGCCAACGCGCATCCCCTTTCAGCAATGTAAGCATTATTGCCTGAATTAAGTCAAATACTGTCTATCCCCACCATTGATAACAACTTCATTATCCGACTCGTTTGGGTTCCAGCTCACACCGGAATCGCTAAAAACTACAAKGCCGATGACCTTACTCGAGGGCACCTTTGTCCTGATTCGATTGGGTTGAAAACGAGCTGGGTCTCCRTTATCCGCTTAGGCTCTAACGCTGTACCTCTRAACTTCGCTTGAGACTAGACAGAGCGTTGCCTATTGGTTAGCGCACATAATAAAAAAATCTACGTAGCTTCAAGTTCAAAAAATACTCTAAATATGAATTATGAGTGRAACAAAAATACATGGATGCCATTTGGTCTTTGTTCGTCGAGGACTATACTTCTCAGTCCGAAGTAGCACCTGCTGGCAAAAGTTATTCTGAGTAGAATTTCGAGGCTAACCTTGTTATTGGTGTTAATGCTGATTCCAATATAGACGAAATTATCAACGACTTCRAATTTATGACTATCAACAGAGAGGTAAGAACCAAGACAACGCGACAGCGGCAGCGACATTTGTTTTTATGGCAGGAGATATTTAGTCCTCGTTCAGTACCCGACGTATTTGCTTTGCTTCTTTGTTCAACCTGGAGAAGGCAGAACTAACGCCGTGATTATTATGGCCAATGAAATCGATGCCATCGGCGTACGCCATCAGTTGTACACTCTTGTAGAAGATTGTACATTCACTATTCAGCTCTACAGCTCGAATTATTTTCTCCACCGGACGACGGGAAAGATCCTTCCCAATTCTGACGGAGCTTTTGGTCAGTTGTTGATTTTCCGGACCTGAAGTTGCGCTGTTAAGGTCTGAACTGTTTGTTGACGGTTTGTTTTAATCTTTTACACAGTACGCTCGATAGTACATTATAAACGATATTGAGAAGACTTATCCCAAGGTAGTTGGCGCAGATAATGGGGTCTCTCTTTTTTAGGATTGAGCAGAGCACACGTAAACTTCAATCGTCGGACATGCTTTCGTTCGACCATATTCTAGAAGGAAGCTGATGCTTCTTCTTCTTCTTCAGTTCTTCGCCGCCGAATTTGAATTGCTCGGCTGGCAATTGATCGGCCGCCGCCGCTTGTTTGTTCTTCAGACGGGTAACGGATATGATTTTACAAAGAAATAAAAAAAGTTTCAAATTCTTACAAAAAATTCTTACAATCAGTTTGTTTCATTATAGAAAACTTCATTGAAATAAACATATACTTATATTTGTTTTTAGTATAAAATATAAAAGCAAATAACTTTGCGAAATTACTTCGCCTTATCATAAACTTTTATGATAATAATAATCCAGTAGAACACAGGAAATGCTTCAATTTTCAGTTCTACCAGCATAATGTGCAGTCAAAGTGGCACCAGTTGATGCCAAGATTATCATTACAAAGTTGAGGCCACAACAAATTCCAACTAAGTACGAGGGAGACAAGCGTTTTAGCGTATTTACCGAAATATTTTAATGTATCCGCAATAAGTATATGACACGCGTTCTAAGTTCCTTAGTTTCCCGCAATAATTCAATCGATATTAAGAACTAGTGAACTAAGCCCCTTCGGCGAACTCAAGCACAATTCCAGCGGGAGCTTTTATATGGAGTTACAGGCAGCTAAGTAGAGCAAACAAATAAAAAGTTGACAGGATATGTGAAATGACGCTTTTTATGGCAATMACARAGTACATAAACATACAGGAAAATAGTTGAAGTTCGTCTACAAGCGTATAAACCCACCTGTATACATATATACCATATGTTTGTAAGTAGTATATAGAAATATAATATTTACATTGACTTCAGTTTTCATGGCGACAATGTCAGCGTCGCCAAAACCGCCGTCTCAGTCGGCGCGACTAAACGCACTCGAATTTTCCGCCCAACTGAAAGAATTTTGTGTTTTGACTGAGAACGCGACACCGAAAATAGGTCAGCCAAAATTTATGATACGCTTGGCATATGGCACTTGGCTGATAAGCGGCCGTTGAACAGTTTTTCATTGAAACAAATATTTTCCTGACTCGTTTGTTGCTGTTTCTATTTCTATATAGCTTTGCTGTTGCTCAGCGATCGCATGTCTGCTCCCATTCGAAATTCGCCACAAATTCGCATTAATCAACTCACCTTTCGTTTTATGAATTTCGGTGAATATTTCAAGTTCCTATTGCTATTAATTAACTTAACTTGCTTTTGCTTAGTTCCACATCCTCTGGCAATTGTATTTATGTAGGTCGTTTCTGGGTCAAGCCATAAATTCAGCTCCCGTTTGGTTGTGTTTGCTGTCACTTTTTACCACTTTTTGTTGGTGCTTTTGCTGGCATTTCGACTTTTCATTTGCATTTTGCGCGCCACCCGCGCTCTTAACGACTTTAGTTGTTGTTGCCCCATTAGGTAATTTCGCTAATCCTTTTCTATTCTACTTTAGTTGGCGTTACTCAGTTGTATGTTTATATGTGTGTATGCCACTTAGACACTTCAGTTCAGTTCAGTTCAGCTGATTTCGTCCTTGAGTGTGAATTCTGGGGTTTTTCATATCTTTTTTAGGTGCGATATTCATACACAAAGGTAAAACACTTCTTGGCACAGTTAACTTAATTAATACTCAATTTGCTAAATTTGAAATTCTTTGCGATTTGACATAACTGACAGTTATTAACAGAGGATTCTTTGGTGAAAAATTTGATCTTACAAAATTACTGGAAAAATGTACAGGGTGCGACATTTACTAACCGATAGTATTCCACATTCAGTTCAATTCTTACCATGACTGAAGTAGGAAAAAATGGTGATATTTTTTTTTGCGGTTTGCTTCTCTCTTCAGCATGCCCCTAATTAATTGTCCGCGTTTATTGGGCCAACCAGGTCTTCTTCGGCTGTGCGTTCTCGTTGCCATCGTACACATTGAAATAATGTAGGTTTAGAGATGTCTTCTGTCGCGTCGTTGTATAGGCATGACAGCTTTTCAACTTTTTACACTCTGTGGAGATACTTTTTGCAGTATCCGTGGCCGGATAACAGCTGGGTGGTGTAAAAGTCAACTTCTCTGAATTTGCGGCTTGACCATGAGTTTAGATCTTTTATTAYTCTGGCCATCTATCTGCCGCTATCCTCATTCTTCCATCTTCGTTGCCATGGTGTTATTTTATTTTTCGTTATTTGTTCTATTGCGCTCTTGCTATTTTCAGACGTTTTCTGTAGCTCCCACGGCGTTTTCCTATCGTATGCCTGAAAATCAATTGGAGTATTACCACTTAAAACTAATATTGCAATACTGTTCGGTAAGCTGATGGAATTCGAAGGGATGTAGTGCGGGCCCTCTGATACACTACTTTACGCCTGTTTTCCTTTTTAAAGACATTTGCCCAGATTTCAGATTCCTATAATAAGACGCTGACTGTCGTCGACAATAGCAGCTTTCTCTTTTCTTGGCTGGAGCCCGCTATGTTGGCCACTAGTTGGTTGGAAGGGAGGTTATTTTCGTTGCCTTTCCTGCGGCGTGCTGAGTTCGTACTCAGA
>NW_017535430.1:549635-562640 GCF_001853355.1 Bactrocera latifrons
ACTATTCATATTGTACATTTCAATGACTCATTTATAGCTACTAAAGTGGATCTTCCGCGTCTATGGCCGTGTTGTCTAAAGGAGAGTCCTCCAGCTTCGTTGATAGCCRCTTCGATGCCGGGTTTAAGTAGTCTTTCACAGAGTTTTCCCGCTGTGTCAATCATGTATAGTTGGCTGCATCTGTTGGCAAGTTGCGATCTCCTTTTCTCTTACTGATTAGCACTAGCCGTTGCTTTTTCCAAAGTTCATGAATTATTCCGACTTCAAAACAGGCGTTGTTCATATTCAATAATAATAGTATGGGATCCCGTTCGGGCCGAGTTATTTGTTGGGCTTGAGCTTGCCAGCGGCTAATTGCAGTTCTGCGAGGGTGAACTCAGAGGTTTGCAGAAATCTTTGAATCTGCTCTGCATCACTATCCCTTTTTTCGTGGATGGGGAAGASTACGTTTACGATRTGATCAATTTTAACACTGGCTATGCTGTTGGCTATGCTCGAATACCGAGTTTCTTCATTACTATTTTACGCCCGAGCCCCAGGGATTTTTTGTTAATCTCCTTGCTCAGTTTCTGTATACATGTTSAAATCATGACACTCAACAGCTCTGAAGTCCTTTCAAAAGCGATATGCAATTCAATGAAGAAGTAGAAATGATAACATACCATATAACTTTTCGTGTGGGAGTTTTCTTGCMCGATCTACTAAAAAATTAAAACTATGAAACCGCAATATGAATCACTTATATTTGCATGACTAAGAATTCGTAAAATTGAGTACAGTGAAAACTGCTTAGGTGTGACCTAAGCAAATGGCAAGTGACTWAAATAGTTCGGTTGTCCGACAGATCATTGACAGTATCATGATATCACATTAAATTAATTCACATACTTATACATATTTATGGAAAATACTGTTTATTTCTTTCAGTAAAATCATTTCTAAGAATATATATTTTAAAAAGATTATCTCCGCGCGATTGTCAAGCCTTACTGTAGCTTCCCAAATTATTCACCGAAGGCAGATTTGCATTCAGTCATCGTGTCTGAAAAAATAATGAAATAATAAAGGCAATAAGCTAACATTGAAATGAGCTGTTTAATACAATTTTGTAACTGACAACATTACCGTATGACGAACAGCGCGCTTTGGAGAAAAGTATCAGCGAAGAATAAATAAAAAAAAATTTACAGGAAACGGTTGACAATGTTGAATAAATAATAATCGTGGTGAGATGACTAAACGCCGTAAAATCAACGTAAAAAATAAATGTTAGAAAATGTTCAAATTCAATTCCACGAAGCCATTACCAATACCGTACTGTAAATATTTCTAATTTATCTACCGCAAGCACACATTATGACGCCATATTTTGACAAAGAACCGCAATGATGATGCCATCATCGCAAAAACATAACGTTCATTGCGTTGTCTTCGATCAATATTTGCATAAAACAAGAGTCACTCTCGGATTTCGAGTGCAACTTCAATAGTAAACAAGTAAGGYAGGGTTGAGTTCGGCTGGTAGATGTATGTGTACTCTAAAGTTAGTAACCCCGGAATACTCTCTATAGAGTACTGTTTGGAGATTTGACATCAAAGAATTTGATATTAATTAGTCTTTAGGATATAATTGTAGTACTTATATATGAAGTTATTAGTTTAATCGTTAGTTAGCTCGTTGCGCTTTGTCTAACGGAAGCTTTAAGAACAACTTCAAAGGTGGCTCCTGAACTGATACTAAACTTGCCACCTTTAGACCGCGCCGCTGAAAACTGAGCAGCAAAATTGGCGTGACGACTACTCGTTGCGAAACAATTTACATGTATTACCTTCGGGCRTAGCTCGGTGGGTAATGACGGTTACCCAAGCACCGTTTACTTGATCCACTTTTCAACTGAGAAAGAAAGTTCAAAGTAAATATATAGACCATGGAGTGGGCGCGGGAAAATTCTGCGCAGAGTTTGGCATAATGCAGCTTTTTAAGTTTTCGGACCATAGCAGTTTATTTCAAGCTGAAGTCTGTGCTATTGGGAAACCCGCAGAGTTGGCCTCTAATTCACCTGCAGGCAATTCCACAGTCAACATCGACGTAGACAAGCAAGCAGTAATTAAGGCAGTAAACTCGTATCGCATATCTGCCAGAAGTGTCCTGGAAAGCAGGGYAGCAGTGGAAAGTGTTGCCAGAAGCAAGCAACTTCACTTCTACTGGGTGCTAGGCCAGAAAGGCATCGAGGGCAATGAAATACTGGACGAGATTGGCTAGAACGGCGTAAGGCTAACGCTCAAAAACGTGATCAATATCGGGAAATCCATGCATTGTCCATACGACGATCTGGACAGAAGCACGGTGAAGAAAATCAAAACCCGATGGAACGAGCTACCAAGGTGGAAAAATGCAAAAGTTATGTGCAAAAGGTACATGATTATTGGCACTCGATAAAAGAGACTGTAGGAACAAGATCGGAATACTAACTGATCAGGGTATTAGGAAAACACAGCACCTGCGAAGGCATTCTAAAAGGTGACAACTCCTCATGGACCTAGCAAGTGAACTCCATCTGGTATCGCAAAGGACCAAAACTGGCCTATGCGTGCCTTATTGRCATTCTAGATTAACCTGACATAACCTCTAATAGTTTAATCCTGTCTTAATTTGGATAGAGATGTCAATAAAAACTTGGAAACAATTAATTAGCTTTATGGGTATCGGAGGGTTGAAATTGTCTCTTCATATGACACGTTCGAATAAAAGGAAACAATTCGCTTAATTAAAAAATTTCATTAGTCATATGAACATACTCGGTCTTCGAATTCACTTATACCTAATCGAAATTGCCATCGRAGGAGGCGACACAAAATTCATTTCTAACCATAATCTAAGTAYGTTATCTGTCCGATAGATAACATACTCGGATATACTTACTAAAAAGGGGGCACGAAGGGCAAAATCAGACCACTATGCACATACTTATGTTACATAATTGACCCATGATATCTAATAAGTTTTTGTGGGTAGTACAGCTAGATTCGAATCTCATGTTAAATTTGAACAATATAAACACAAGCCTAAAAGTTTCATAATCTATAACTTGTCCAAAATTACTTACTGTTAGCCATTGCTTTACTTTTATATGGATCTCTGTTCATCCATTAGTTTGCCAATTTCAAGAATTTAAATAAATCATTAGTGCAGTGCTCAGCACAAAAGACAAATAAAGCTTGGTAAATGCAACTGTGCGAACTAAAATTGCAAAATGCTAAAACACACACTTGAGACCACTGACAGCCACTTTTATATTTGAGTGCCTTGTTATCGTAATGAAAGACAAATACTATTCATCGGCGTGCCCAGATAAAAATATGACTTACAAATAGTATTAGAGAAATGTCTCACAAATGGGCAAGGTACAATTACAAGCTTTTCAGTTTAGACTCAAATGCAATTAGGTTTGCACAGTATCGTTTTAGACAATAGCAGTTACTGAAAAGTATTTTTGATTGTTACAAATTATTCAAAGAGSGTCAAGWACGCGTTGACGACGAACCACGWYCAKGCCGGCTATCAACATCAACTGATGATCAACACGTCAATCAAATAACGGAATTGATGCTTGAGAATCGACGATTAACTGTCAAAAATCTTACTTGCATCGTTGGAATCTCGTAAGGATCATGTTAAAACCATTTACAAGATCTAAGAAAAGTGAAAGCACGATTGGTTCCACAATGACAAACCTTTTTTCAAGAGCAGCGTTGCGTTAACTTCTGTGAAAGAATGCTTTTCGACTTCCCGGATGTCAGGAACCATATTATTACTCGCGATGAGTCTTGGATCTATAAATACAACTCGGAAACAGGCAATTTCGTKGCAAAGATAAGACAAAGTCGAAAAAACGTCAAAGCATTTCAAAAATCAAAGTTTTGTTAACGATTTTCTTTGACTGTCGAGATGTGGTTCACTCCGTATTTATTCCGAACGTTCAAACTGTCCACATGGAATACTATTTGAGTGTTATGCATCGTTTGCGGAAAGCTCACTATCTCTTCAAAACTATAATGGTTTTCAAGYGCGAAGGATTTTCCTCAATCATCTGCTAATTTTTTTAGCACTACTCTATTCAATTAGGTAATATGTACATATGTGCCCTCTTATTCGCACTTGTTGCATGCAAAAAGTGCGACAAACAGCGTTGATGCCTGTGACATTTGTTCGGTAAAAGCGAAGTGTTGTGCGAAGAGAAATGTTGACATAAAAGGCTACCGACCGACAAATTAAATGCCAACTTGTGGTATGATTGCATTTATGGTTACATACAAAAAACATTTCAAAAAAGTAGCAAAGTAATAGCTGGAGATATGTGCATACATTTATTATCCATACACAATTRACGGCCTTTATAAGTTGAGGAAAAAATGAGGCCTATTGCAGAAGGCACCACTGACACACTGACCATTTTGAGTAAGTAATCTCCCATTGGCTTATGTTAATGCAAAGTTTATATTTGTAGACAGAATACAATACTTCATGTTTATAATTAATTTTAGTGGGTGTAAACCATGTAGCGGTTATCAGTAAATCACGAATAAAAAGTAATTTTTCTCGGGCTCATAAAGTATACTTATAGCTCATTAAATATTAATAGTCCATAGGCTACTGATAGCCATAGGCACTGAATTAAATATTTTTATAAGGGAAATATGCAAATTTAATAGCTGTGGTGGCTACATATTTGATTTCATTTGTTCAAAGTTGAAGCTTGAAGGCGAGACATCTGTAACAAAATGTCCAACTGACTGTCAATTTCGAAATGTCGCACTTTACCCAGACGAYGCTTTATGTATTAAATATTTGTTGTATCACTTTATTGTTTAAAAATAGAAAAAATATATATACATATATCCTGAGARAATATTCTCTCATAAAATAGAGCGTATATAAAGGGTGATCCATTCCGAAATTCCCTGCTTTTTTKACGAAAGAAACACAGAAACTTCGTACATAGTGGAGAATATTTATTATCATTCGAAAGAACATACTTTGGTATTTRCTTTTTTAAGATTATCTCTTTCAAATGTTAGCCGSCGCTACYTCTCAGGTAATCCATCTGTTGAGTCGAATTTTCGATGACACGTTCGAGAATTTCGACTGGTAACTGGCAAATGTCTAGCGTTTCGTTTTTCTCSAAAGCCAGAATGGAAGCGAGGTTGTCCGCATAGATTTTATACTTYACATATCCCCACAGGAAAAAGTGTAACGGTGTGATATCTTACTRTATTGGTGGCCAATCAACCGATCCTAAACTTGAATTATTTGCTCATTGAAGCGTTCTCTCAATAAAGTCATTGATTGATGCGATATGTGGGAAGTGGAGCCGTCTTGTTGAAGCCAAATGTTCTCGAGGTCACGAGCTAAAATTTCAGGCATCAAATAGTTGGCTTTCATCGGCATAATTTTTAAAGAAGTATGGACCAAAATGGGCCGCAYCGCTGAACAAAATTTGACTCGAAAACTAACGAAGCGATGGCACTTGGAAACGTCGAGCGGCTTCAGCTCTTGCATAAACTGTATTTTGTACGCTTTTAATTTAAGATCCCGACATAAAATGCGCCAAGTCGGTCCATAACTCAGTGCGAGTTGCTGAAAACGGCGCCGAATCGACTATCCACAGTTTTTTTGTACACTCTCAACTACGGCTGCTATATTTTCTTCACTGCGTGCTAGACGTAATATATTCAGTTGAATATTATTCAGTAATTAATACTGGATCTCAAGATGGGCGATAGTATTGCGAATAGTACGCTCAGTTGGCMGATTATGTTGGCCATAAGTTGAGTGAAGCGCGCGAAACTCATTCCTTATAGAACGTGAATTTTCGTAAAAAAGATAAACGATCGATTTGTAAACCTTCTTCAGGCGTGAGTCCTTCCATGATGAAATGAAAAGCGCAATACTGAACAAAAATTATAATATATTTTGACACGACTCACGCCTGATCTGTCAAAAAAAAAAAAAAAAACAATGCTTTTCACAAAAGTGTCTCAACTTGTATCACCCTTCACATTGGAAAGTTTGCATGTTTCCGTCAAAATGCCACCTTACCCGTTCGCTTCACGATTCCCTGAAGCAATTTGTTTATAAATATTAATTTATTATTAATCGCCACGACCCACCCAGCAATGRCACCGCCAGCCTGTGGCGATTCGCATGCAAAGTGAGTCAACATCGGGTGTCACATTTATGTGCTAGGCGCCCCAAACTGGCAAAGTCACATACAAATTAAGTGTTTACGATTGGCAACACTTGCCATATATTTCAGTTTTTTTTAATTTTTTTTTCACTATTTTCAGTTTCGCTCGCTTAAGGGAAAGCATTTAMTTATTGCAAATGTGTCTCAAAACAATATATTAGAAATAATTGGCAAACAATTGCTTTGAGCTTTTCCTAAGAAAAAAATAATTGCAGCGAATTAGCATATTTTTAGCTAAATATTGTGAATGATGTAACATTATTTTTCACGAATTTGTTTTTTGCAGTTTATTTATTTCTACTTATCTATATATTTTATAAAAATTATTTTGGATCACTAATTTTAATTTTTTTATATATTATATATTTTTATTATACGCTAAGAAAATTATGCGTGTGTCTACTACGAAGTTTGTAAACCCCAGAAAGAAACGTCGAGACCCCATAAAATATTAACTAAGTAAGCGGAGCAGCATGATGAGCTGAGTCGATTTAGCCATGTCCGTCCGTTTGTTTATATATGCGCGAACTGGTTCTTCAGTTTATGAAATATGGAACTGAARATTTTTCCTGCCATCCTATACCCTCAACTTATATACATATTCCTATATGTGTATTTCTTCGAGTTATATGAGTTGCTCATTGGTCCTTGAAAAGTTATAGTCCGATTTCGACAAATTTTGGGCGTGAAATTATATACATATACTATTAGTTTTATTCTGATAACTTCATTTATATTTGATTCGTAAATGTGAAATGAAAGAATCGGATGGAATTTAGAAGTTCGTTATATGAGAAGTAGGCGAGATTGTCATTCGAGGTTATACATAGAAGYGAAGCAAATGGGTCTGGTAGTGAAGGAGATCAAGACGAAATATCTCCTGTCATCAAAGAAACAGTCATTCATGACTTGGTTCCCACGTCAGTGTTGATAGTCATAACTTTGACCACCAACAACAACGTCAGGCTCGAAATCTAACGCATAATAACTCTTGCCAACAGGTGCTACTTCGGACTGAGTGAGCAAATGAGAAGTAAAGTCTTCTTTTATCGAACCAGAAGAAGRCCAAATTTATAGTCACTCATCATCTCCGTCCTGCTATATGGTTCAGAGGAATAGACGATGACAATATTTGATAAGTCGGCGTTACGAGTTTTTGCGAGAAAGGCTCTGCGGAAGATATATGGTTTTTGCGCATTGGCAACGGGGAATACCGCAGTCGATGGAACGATGATTGATTAATTTATTTTCAGAGATTTGGATGATATGTACATTAAACTATATACAGAACGGAGCTATGCTCATTTAAAAAAAAATTTTAGCCCAAAATTGTCCCTCGCTACCGAAATCCCTTGTACCGAGCTATTCTCTTTCTTCTATTTTTTACTCTCTGTAGGAACATGTTGCGAGAGTATAAAGAGTCCCACTATGCCAAATCTACAGAATACGTTTGACGAGAAAGCAGTTAGTGSTCTAATTTGAACAAGTTTACCGTGGTAACGGCGCAATTGTGAGCCGGTAAAATAGCACTTTTGTATTATCCAAATGAAGCTGTTAATCTTAAGTTCTTTACCAATAAACTAAAAGAAAAGATAARATAAATAGACTAGGATTGCACCGCAATCTTAGATCTAATGTGTGATCTCCTGAATCACAAAGATCCATTTAGACTCAGCGTATCGATAAATTCCAAAATACTGCTAGGTGCTAGTGAGGCGATGTGATCGCTGTTTGGAAACATGGGTTCCAGAGATTTTATACTGCGTCTGCCGACTGCTATGCTAGAAAGTAGGCTCATGTTATATACATAAGTGGTCAGTGTAGAATGCGACAGGTAGCCTGAGTTTGTTTCTAAGGACAGGTTTACATATTTAAACCTGCTGAGGATATAACCCCCCAATAGCAACTGATAAACCATACCCAATAAGCCATCAGACATGTTTCGCGCATAAAAAATATCCCGCCTCGCTTTTATTCAAAAAGCATCCCTTTTTATCCATAATATTTTCTTGAATAAGAATTGACCATATTTATGGTCAAATGAATCAAACTATTGGCAGGTATTTAGTTAACAATATAAATCGTCTGAGCGATTAATGGTCTTGACAGGACTGTGCAACAAGCCATWTAGCCCTTGAAGCTATATTTTTTGGGATGATGGAATTATATCAGCAAATTGTACTGACATACAAATATCTTTTTTTACTGGAAAATTTATTAATGGAAACCCTTTATAAAGAGAATACATATGTGACCAAAGAGAAGAGTCTTTTCATATCAGGAGATTTGCTTATATCCAGTGTTTTCTTTCAAATTATCAAACTTACGTCACTTCAAATCTTTATCTCATGAACCAATAGTCCGACAAGAATTAAAATTATTCATGCTTCTTCCTCCYCTGAGTGCATTCTAAACGAAGTGATTCCAACTTTTTAGTGTGCCTTGTATAAGATTTGTCGGTGTGGCAGTAGTCWGATTATGATTTAATCGTATACAAAAATGCTACCATAACCCCAAAATTGTATTGTCTTGATTTTTACTTAAATTATCTGCTAAAGGACGGAAGAACAGACTAACAGAGATACTACCCGCTAATTCRATATGAATGCATAGAACAGTTAAAATGGGCAGTGTAACATATGAGTTTCATCCACAGACAAGGAAGTTACGAAGGGACACCGTGTATTTCTTCGTCAATGATAGAGTAGTGTCGACATAGTGGGACGCGGTCGCATCGGTTTTTAAAGAACGACGTCCTTGTTTAGTTAAGTTAAGCGTTAGGTTTTAAGATGAGTTGCACGTCTGCTGATTCCTAATTTCTCAATAAATGTCCTTCCTTATATAGGCTGAGGGGCCTTCTAACGATGCATGATGACAGTGTTCTCGTTGTTACGAAAAATACTAGGTGACAGGTCAGCCATATACATTTAAAACGACATGCTCAGACTCAAATATCGTTTCTTTCGAACCTTTAACAATTTGGTCGGTTTTGAATTGTGATTAGAAAAAAAAGTATATAATATAATTTGTTTAATTTTAATTTAATTATAAACAATTTCATAAACTGAATATCTGATTATAACAACACATATATCAAATAATTGTTCCGCCTTAATGTCATAAACGCGTTACATACATTTCCGAACGCATTTCGTAGCGAAGGCTTGTTTTGTTAATCTAAATATTCGGCAKATTATTGCTATTTAGATAATATCCAAACAGATATTTGAAGTATGTTATAGTAAACAAAATATGGAATTAAGAGTAAAGAAATTAATAATTTTTTATCAGCAAAAATAATAAATTTGTTTAATAATTATTTAGAAACAGAATTTTCAGAAGTAACTGCAAAATGCAACCCTTGGGTGCAGCGTTTACTCCGTTATTTGACWTATGAACGATTTTGACATTTCAGCACTATTAACAAAAAGTGCATCAATTGTTTGCTATTCTACGTGCTTTCTGAACCAAAAATGAATATAAATAAATAAAAAGTGAAAATAGTAAAGTTTTAAAGACGGCGAAGTATTTACCAGCATTGAGGGGTGTAGAATGGAAACAGATGATTTGTCGCATTTAACCGAAGAATACAGACTGGATAACACAGATTTGGGTGCGCATATGCAAAACCAATAACGGGATTATTTACTRTCAGCAATTAATAAAAATCTTTCAAATWAACAGATAGCATAATGACGAATGAAATTTTCCAACACAATTTGTATATGGACGATCAAGAAGTAGACGAAAATGAGCCGGATGATGTTATCATTCTACATATGGACATACGTGAGCCTTTGCGAACATTGCAGTGAGTAGGCGGCGGAATTGTTCACTTCCTGTCGCTGTGTAAAATAAATAGCATTTTTAATTGATTTTGTTGCTCTACTAATTGCAGAAAGCTGGCTGAAAAGAAGATTGGAATGAATTTGAAAGGTTACAAGTTCTTTCTGCAAGACACACAAGAGGTTAGAATATGAGATTTTATTTCTAATTYTGTTATAATTGTGAAATTGTCTTTCTGTTATGATTGACAGCTGGAACCTCATAAAAATCTTGTTGACCAATGYGTGAAAGGTGAAGGATTGGTGCAGATAAATGTACAAATACAAACAGCAGAACAGCATATAAACATAGTTGATGTGCTAAAACCAACAGAGGCGGCCTTGGGTAAGATTAAGACTTGTAACTAAATTTAGAGATGTTATTCTTTTACTTACCACAAATATCTTTCAATTGTAGCTGCTTTAGCCGCTGAAGAAGCAAACAACAAAAACGCTGATAACAATGAAGAAACCGAAGAAAAACCTTGCCTCAACTGGGTCCTAGACAATAAATTTAAGAAGGAGCAAGTGCGTCTTAAAATACCAGAAGACCCTAATGAGTGGACAACGGTACAAGTAAAACACTGGTTTCAATGGGCTGTAAGGCAATTTGAGTTGGTAAGTGAAGTAACTGAAATATTTAAAAGAAGTACCAATCAATAGTTAAAGAAGAATATCCATCAAAACAAATAGAACAGATTTATAGGTTTGCAGTTCATTTAAAAATATTCCTTTCAAAGCTTAAATGCACAAGTATGCTTCAATTTAAAAAACATTTGGACAACTTCTTTCCGTGATTTTGAAAATGATTTCCCATAATACTCTACGCAGAATTTTTCCGGCCATGTGTATAAAAATTTACGTGTGCGCCACTAAAATTGTTTGTAAATTAGTGTCCTTCTCTTGGTGCCGATATTAAAAAAAAAAAAAACATATAAAAAAAATCGAAAGTGCTGCTTGATCACAGTATTTGACGGAATATAAGCCTCGATACCGTTAAAGTTATCCAATTAATGTTATAGAGCCGTCWTTTTCTTATTGCGGTCAATCCGCCATTTGTTTTTGCGGCATTATGAAGTTTTTCATATCAAGGATCAGTTGTCTGGAGGTTGAAGACGACCTTAGACTCAACATTAAGTCGCGTAGCCCCCTTAGGAGGAGATGTACGCACTTCTAAGAAAGAGCTCCGATATATGCATATATATATTTGTGATTTTGAAAATGCGTAACGTTTTCCGTATAATACAATGCACTGAATTTTTTCGGCAAGTGCTTACAGATTTACTTGGTCGGCACGAAAACTTTTTTGTAAATTTGTGAAGTGAGAGTGTGTGTTTTTATTGATTTCGATATGGAAAAATATCAAAAGTGCTGCTGAACCACAATCCTTGACGGAATATGAACATCGATCTCTTTTAAGTTATTGAATCGTCTATTTCTTATTGCGGTCAAACCTCAATAAATTTTTACGGCATTAAAAAGTTTTTCTAATAAAGCAGCAGTTTGGAGGCTGAAGACGGCTTGACATTCAACATTGTGACACTTCTAAGAAAGGTGTAARTTCCAATGGATGCATATATATACCTTTGCTACATAAGAATTTCGAATCTTACACAMCTTTTTGCACATAATGAGCCTCACAAAAGCATTTGCATCAGAAAACATTTGAAAAAAAAAAATACATTTACAACTACACTAAGGAAATGAAAGTATCCCTAAGCCTTCTCTAAGTTTATTGATTTTTATTAACCGTATTTCATTAATATTTCAGACTGGCGTTAGCTTGAGTGATTGGGCTATGACGGGAAAAGAGCTTTGTTCACTAACACATGAAGAATTTCGACGAAAGTTACCCAAAGATCCGGGTAATGTGTTCTGGACACATTTGCAATTGCTTAAAGAATGCAAATTTGTCTCCGTTGTACACAAGGTGCCTGAAGATCGTGGCACAACCGGTTCCACTGCTACGAAGCCAATTACCACTGGTATTGGTGCAGCAGCGCCGCCAATAAAAGAATTGAAAATAATGCGCAAAACAAGTGTAAGCGCTACAAAAACCTACTGTAAGAAAAGCAAGTAAAATAAACCTTTATCAATAWTTCCTGTTAATAATTTCAACTATATGCTTACAGCACCGATAGTACCAATGGATGGTTCGCCAACACACACCATACTTAACAACAGCAACACTGGTGGTAATAGTAGCATCGGCAGTAATTATGGTGTCGGTTCCGGCAATAATGGACAAGTACAGCTGTGGCAATTTCTGCTAGAAATTTTAACCGATCGTGAACATCGCAACATCATCCAATGGGTTGGSAGCGATGGCGAATTCAAACTCATCGACCCGGAGTGCGTAGCGCGACTGTGGGGCATTAAGAAGAATAAACCGGCAATGAATTATGAAAAGTTATCGCGTGCCTTGCGCTATTACTACGATGGTGATATGATATCCAAAGTGTCGGGCAAACGTTTCGCTTATAAGTTTGATTGTGATTTGAAGCTGTTGATTGGCTATGATGCCGGCGAATTGGCGCAATTGGTCAGTGAGAAGACTTTTTTAGACGAGTCGGTGTTTTTGAAACATGAATCATTGCAAGATCACCTCAAACAATTGACGGACGATGGGTGACATGGGCAAGATGGCGCATATGCCGAATTTAAAGTGAAAACAGAACCTGTTTGCACGTTGGAAATAGAGCCCTACCTCGAATATGAGGATGAAGATGAAGAGGATAATTAATTAATGAATTGCGTTTTGATTTCTCATTTACKTTTTTACTGCGACAAAATATATTTTTATTTACATTATTGGTATACCACAACATATGGCGTTAACACAACAAATGAAAAATATAATTTCAGCACTTTATTTAAATTATAAAAACAAATGTTATTTTATTTGTGATTTATATATTTTTTATTTTTTTGTT
>NW_017535430.1:563130-599864 GCF_001853355.1 Bactrocera latifrons
CTCAGTTTTTGAGATATCGATCTAAAATTATGCCCTTTTTCTCTTCTCTCTAAGAAGCTACTCTATTGTCGGAACCCGCCGATATTAGAGCACCATTATCATATAGCTGCCATACAAACGAATTGATCAAATTCAAGCCTAAAGAACTTACCGACCTAAACGAGCTCAGTTCTTCAAAAGTATAGCCCTTGGCCGGATAAAATCCGGGTCAATTCCCGTAACGTGAACCGGCTGTTTTGGGAATTTCTGTGCGAGTTATTAAGTTTAAGTATTAACGATGTGTTACCCGACGGCTGCTCAAAATGCCAAGGAATTGCTCACCACTTACCGTAACCAATGAGGTGGTTCAGAGTGTCAGTGATACAGTCAACCGCACCGAAAAATCTACTATCCCTCCAGGGTTGAAGAGGTGAACTATGAGCTACCGAACTCGACAATTATCCGTACTGTTTCGAGGTAAAAACTCTTAATTGAGAATAATTAAACATTGAGTTCCGCATGGTGGTGTCCTTTTCCCGTTGCTGTTTAACTTCTACTTCTCGAAACGCCCTCAACCACCAGGGGAAATTTATTTCACCTCGTACCCCGATGATTGCACGATATTGACGTCGAACAACGTAATCGATAGCATGTGCTTAAAATTGAACGGCTATCTCTCCGAACTTAATCGCTTCCTCGCTGCACGGAACTTAACACTCTCCCCTACTAAATATACAGGGACCATATTCACTAACTGTAAGAAGGAGTACAGATTTGACCTTAATAATGCAGGCGATGGCGTTAAAATTCCGACTGTCAATAACCCTAAGAATTTAGACGTGATATTAGACAACCTGTACTCCTTAATCGTCCTCACACGACCGTGGTTATTGGTCGCCTGGATGCAGCGAAACGCAGACGAGGAAGCTACAGACATGCCACAACACTGCAGTCCGAAMAACGGGATGCCTTTTGATGTCTCCCTTCGAACATCCTGCAGAGTGAGGCACAGAGATGCTTCCAGTCAAACCACCACCCATTGCAGACGACGAGCTCAAGTTGYCGCGAGAATCGAGAGTGTCCTTTGCGCATATTTGTACTGGATACGAGAACTGTAGCAGGTTAAATCCCTACTTAAAAAATAGACCCTGACATACATACAAAATATATGTCTAGCGTGCAATGAGTCGCCACATGACATGAACCCACCTCTTTGTACGCCAAGCTAACCTTACACATCTGAGACCCCTCTCCCTATGGTCCGACCCTGTCGGCGCACGCTTCCTAAGCCTACCGTGACGACGACGACAACTTTTCTATCCTCATCATCCTAACGGCAAATAAACAACCGTTACAACAACATCAATCGATGAGAATCCTTTCATGCTATAGAATGTATTTGGTAAAAAATACTTATAAAAATTTATAAATTTTTTCAAATTAATTTATTTAAACATATTTGAATTCCGCTTAGCAAAACTTAAGTTTAAATTGATTACGTTTCTTTTTTCGCAAGTTTTTTTTTTTTTGTGATTTTTTTATTGACTAGTTCATTTTTATATTTTCACATTTTTCAACTTATACGTAAAATAAGGCAACTCAGTTTATATTACTATGTACATATATGTAAATCTATCACTACTCGCAAATATTTACTATAAACTAGGAATGTTTTGCTTAGCTTTCCACCTCATGGAAGCAAAGTGTAGGCGTACACTAGTCGCTSCTTAGCGGCAACTGGGCGGCATTTTTTTTACATTATTTGTTCGTTGGTGCTTTCTTTCAATTATAACTTTACCGTTATTATTTTGTATTATTTTATAACAAATTATTCTATAAAACAGACAGCAAGTTGCATGCTTGTGCAATAACTTTGTGCGTTCTTACATGATTGCGTGTTGGTATACATATTTGTGACGTCGACTGTACATTTAGTGATTTGTAAAAATTGTTTGTAAATATTTGTGATTAAAAAACAGTAATGTACCATATATTAAGCAAACACAACGTATTCTGCAGATTTTAAGCAGCTAATCGTTTTAACAAAATAAAATAATACTTTTTAATTAAAATTATTTTACATAATATAAAATAAAGTATCTAAGCTAATCCATATCAAATAAGTAAAACAAAACTAACACAATTCTATATGAGAAACGATCCAAACAAAAAAAAAAAAAAACACACACAGCAGGCATTATAACTCAGTCGTGATTTCGTCCTGTGGTCGAAAGCCCAATTTGTAGAATTCGTCTTCCAGCCATAACGAACTCGCATTGAGATCCGATATCAGATTCCCACTTTTGAGCGTGTTGAAGCTGCTGCCGAAGGGATCGGAAGGGCGCGGCTCYTCAAATTCATGCAAGCTAATGAGCGAGCCGAACATGTGCAGCTTTTGCTGACCGGAGCCCGCCAGCATGCTCTGCCGGTAGACGTTGTTCTTCTGTGGAAAGAACGTTGCATCGAAGTCATCGGTGATGCCAACGCTGCTGCTGCCGCGTCCGCCACCGGAGGGCTGAAAGAAATCAATTAAGTGACCCACTTGTGGCTTGTAACGCTCCAATGCTTGTTCGGACCACGTGTACAAACGATTCCAGTCGTGCGGTGCCGCGGGTATCAATTCGATTGGTCGATTCAATAGTATCAGTATTTTGGCAAGATCACGTACTATCGGTCGATAGGAATTCGCTGCGCTCACCTCACCCGACAAATACAATTTGCGTATTTGGCGTCGCGTATCGTTGAGCATCGCTAGGAAATATTCTGCATTCGGACGCATTTCGTTGAGTTGTCGCAGAAAATCGGAACGATCCATGGTATTCTCGTTGATCAGCTTTTGCTTGATGGATTTACGTCTACGTCGACGTCGCACCAACATCATGGCGACAGCTAGTAGCGTGAGACAAACCACAAAGCCGCCTATTAGTCCTGCAATAGCGGCCATGAGCGGACCCGAGTAACCGGTGGAGACGCAGACGCGTCCCATAAATTCGGTATGCGCCGACCATTGATCGATGTAACCAGAAGGGCATTGCTCCACACACTGACGTGTGTCGGTCATCAGATAGGCGGGGCACTTAATGCAACCCTCGCTGTTGCAGCGCAGGCAATGTGAACTCGTTGTGGGCGGACAACCTGCAAGAAAATACGAAGATTAAATTCGTTTCATTGATTAAAATTATTTTGTAAATCTTATTACATAAAAAAGGGATATATTTAGAAAGGCTTGTGTTTACTATAGGACCATCCTCAGRTTTACTTAACTGGAATGGACCCTCATTTATATTCAACATAAGATGCCCACATTCTCAAAACTACTAAATAAATGTTGCTACACAAACATTATCCTTCCGTCCATCCGTTCATTCGTCCATCTATCCTTCAGCCCTTTGTTCCGTTCGTTTGTTCATCGGCCCTTTCGTCCATTCATCCTTTTAACATCCCGCCGGTACATCGATCGTCTATCCGACACTCCRTCCRTCCGTTCGTTCATTCTACCATCCGTATGTTCAATCGCCCGTCCACCCTCCGGTACATCGTTCGTCCATCCGACCATCCRTTTCTCCATCCATCCATTCAACGGTCCGTTYATCCGCCCAAMAATGGACAAACAAGCTAGTGATACGTGCGAGGGGATGTACCGGAATAGATAAGCAGACCGGCAGCCAAACGGATGGGCGGATAGATGGTTGGAGTGGGCAATGGGTGTACGTAGTGACGARCGGATAGGCCGYCGGACGRAAGCRTAAATGGTRGAGCCAACGGATGAACSACGAACGGGCATATAGATGGACGGGCAGACTAACGGGACGAATAGACGGTTAGATGAAATGGATGGTCGGACGGGCGGATAGACGAACGTTGCACAGGCGGATAGTTGGCCAAGAACRCCATTCACTGGAAGGGGTTGGTTAAAGTGTTGATAGCTCCACTATGAATGGCGGTCAGTACCTTTTGGAAGTTAGTTGCGTCCGAAGTCCGGTCGACGTATTGTTCGATGTATTAATTATTACTGTGTAACACCAAGTGTGCTGAGTTTGAGRCCCGCCACTTAGAAACCACTCCCAATGAAAAAGAAACAGCCTTGGATGAAAGATTCCACTTTTGTTAACGACCACAGTGAATGTAGTAAAAATTACGACTTCAGGTCCCTAAATAGGGCAGGTGCGCAAATTCGGTGTTCGAGAAAAATTCAGTCGTCGAGGCATTCTCTCCAGYGAACGAGCGTCTRGTTACAATCATCATCAGAGCAAAARTGTCGAACCATGCCAAAACATCTACAAATAGGTTGAGGCTGATCGACTTCGCAGGAGCCCGATATATGGATGTTGCAGTATKAGATTCCACCACAAGAAAATTTACCAAGCTACTTAGCTATCTCTGGATCAAAAGTTCAAAACCAGATCGATCATGTTACGATAGATGGGCGACATGTCTCCGGTGTACTTTACGTGCGTACACTATAAGGACCGAACGTCAACTCGGACCACTATCTAATTATAGCGAAAACACGCGCTCGCCTCTGTRCAGCAAAKCATGCCCGTCAACAAACACAGGGAAGATACGTCGTCGAGAACTTACTATCACAACCCACAACGGAAATTGACTTGAAGTCTTGCTCTCTGAGACCACTCATCAGCAACTCGGTACTGAGTGAACTGTGGGACGGTATTTCAAGCTGGAAAATCTACTATCTACTACCACCATGTGCCAAACCTTGGAAAGGAAAGGAAGATCGACACACACCACCTCTTCGTCGATTTTAAAGCAGCACGAAAAKGAAGTGCCTCAATGCTCCATTGTCTGAACTTTGTATCACCGCAAAGCTTATACGGTTGTGTAAGCTGACGTCAAGTAATATTGAAAGCTCCGTCAGGATCGGGAAGCATCTCTCCGAGCCGTCGGATACCAAGCAAGACTTTTGGCAAGGTTACTCCCCTTCGTGACCGCGTATGCGGCCTACGCCAGTAAAGAAGGCGAAGARTTGTAACTTGTTGCGACAGTATAAGTCAGRAAAGTATAAATTATATTATTTCTTCTATCGCCAACAAACTCTCTTTCCCAAATTGATGMRTGCGCATAGCCTTCAGTGCAAATGATTTAATACTAAAATCGAGTATGATCGCTAAAGCCGATTAGGCACTGCTATTTATGAGTGTAAACAATTCACACATACACATGTACATATTGCACACACACAGATGCATTTAAAATTGTGTATTGTGTTGTGTATGTGTTAGAGCAGTAATATATCATTAGTGGTCAGGTGCCGCCGCCGCCGATGTCGTTATCAGTCAGGCTATTTGTCATAATTACAATATTTAAATCAATGCAATGGATAATTATGTGCTTAAGCGCACATTTAAATGTTTCAATGTTCAAGTATGTATGAGTRTGTATATTTTGGGTTTCTTTTACYCTTCGTAGTACGCTGAAGAGCTTACCTATTTATAATTACTTGAAAATGGAAATATGCATACAGTAGTGTGCAATATAATGGAAACGTACATTTTTGGTGTCAAATTAATATTAAAATAAAATACATTTATTGTGAAAAAAAAGCACACGGAAATTGTAACAAAACTGCCCGGGTGACTGTTCTTAATTACTATGCCAAATATGAGCGCCATCTGTCAACCAGTTTGTTTACAGCAGCTGCTTAAGTCGGTACACCTCAGCAGTGCGTTGCGATTTTTACAATGGATAAAATGATCAAACAAAGATTTTGTCTAAAAATTTGTACCTATAACAAAATTTTGTGTTCGGAATCGTTGCGAATGTTGGAAAAGACTTATGGTCTTGAGATCTTAGAAAACATGCCTCGTTCTGGACGTCCTCTTCGACTGATGAAAATATTAAAAAAAAACAGTGAAAGGTATGGTGTTTGAAAATTATCAAGCAAGTGTTAGAGAGATGGCAAGAGAGCGCGACAACTCTTGCGAGTCCGTTTGAATGATTTTGGTGGATATTTTGGGTACGAATAATATCTGTCTCTTATACACATCTAGATGTGTATAAGAGACAGTAATTCAACAATCATCGGAATGGAGAAAAAATAGCCGAAAGCAAATAAAATAAAAATAAAAAAACATGCCGAACTCGTCCAAAATCAAGGTGATGCTCATTTTTTGCGATATTCTTGGTTTGGTTCATCATTAATTTGTTTCAGCCGTATTGAGGCGATTGCGTAAGAACATCCGTCGAAAGCGGCCAGAATTGTGGAAGAACAATTAATATATTCTCCACGAAGACAATGCACCATCGCATCTGRCCATGGTTGTGACCGAATTTAAAACCAAAAACGCAATGAATACCGTCGATCAACCAGCGTATTCACCAGATTTGGCTCCGTTTGATTGTTTTTTTTTTTTTGTTCCCCGAACTGAAATTGTCGCTCTGTGAAACCAGTTTTCAGTCGATCGAAGAGGTAAAACAAAATTTCTTTTAAGGTTTCGAGGACTGGAAGAATCGTTGGCATTAGTGTATTACATCCGGTGGTGACTACTTTGAATGCAACAAAATAATATTAAAGAAAAATTAAATATTTTGCATTTTATGTACGATTTTCGGGTACTTTTTTGCCACAAAGTATGGAGATATAAGTCCAATATATATTTTTTAGTTTAAACAAGTTAATCTGTGGCACTTGAGTTGAAATCCCAACCGAAATAAAATTTAGAAAAGATTTTCTATAAATTCGATCGCTTAGATCTTGATTTTGAATACGAAAAATATTCTTAAACGAATTCTCCAGTTTGGGGGACGCTTCATTTTTAGAAATAACATAAAAGTTTAAGCATCAAATTCTTAATTTTAATATATATTGGTTCCATGCTTGCAATAAATAGAAGGCTTGTCCTAATTAGCCGCACAGCGCTGTATATGCAAAAGCACTTGTCGTCTGAGCTTATAAATTTTCAAGTGTGTATGTGTTTTCACATAATTATAAGCTCATAAGCTTATCAGTTTGAAACAGTGGAACCCGGAGTAATCCAGTAAAAGTGACACGCTCTCATGATAAAAGCATATTTATGTATGGATCCACGAATATACGCATATTTAAGTAGACGGAGGCAAAAACAAAAGTGAATTTTAAGCAACGGCGGCATTTCATACATACTTACATGCATCCAAATACATATAGTACAAAATAAATATGTATGTATGTCATAGTTATTTTGTACCATATGTATTTGTCCATTTTATATGAGTACACATGGCAAGAAATCAAGCGACGTCTATACCAAGAAGCGGTCAACAATTTGTTGTTGCCACAAATATATTCTGGGTATCGGAGTAAAGGAATTTCGACTGCCGGCCGAACACGACAGCTGGGAAAGTTTAGTTAGTATTCTACAGCGGCTTACATTTTAAAACTCTGCGCGCGAGTAAATATAATATTTTGCAGAAACGCAAAAAAAGTAAAAAAAAAAAAATAAATAAAGGCAAAGTGAGGAAAACGAGAGAATACAAAGTAAACAAATGAAAAAAGGCGTGTAAAGGCTTAAAGCAACAAGCASCGAGATCAAAGCCGCCGACGGCAGTRAAAAAAATGTCRCATACTCTTGCCAAGTGTGGAGAGAAGGCCAGCCAAGACAGTGGACCGGGCGGTCAGCCAAAATCAACGGAGGCAGGCAGAAAGCCAGCTGCTCGCTATTTGACTATTTGGCGTACAAAGAACGCATGCGGTCCAGCAATAACAAAAGTGTAAATATAGACCGTTGCGAAATAGCCCCACGTAGCGTGGCATTGCCAGAGCAATAAACAGACCAAAGCGGCGTTACAACGTCGTAAAGTTGAGCTGCCAGGCAAAGGGCTCACATGCATTACTCTACATTTGGATATGCATGCATACATACATATATATATACTACATACACACGCACATATGAATGTTGCGTGCAACGAGGATCATTAAATGTTGCCGCGCTGCAGTTAGCGCCAATCCACTGGCTGCAATGCTATCCATGGACCAATGAGCCCCCAACCGGCGTTAATTTGCAATATAGCGTACTTTCGTGTGTATGTGTGCACCGCAAATGCTGCGCATGCGTGTCTTGTGTGTGTGTTACTCTGCAGTTTCATTCTCATTTCTGTTATTCTAGGCGTCTGCTTTTGCCATTCAACTCGGAAACGCTCGCTTATCGATTGTGCTGCCGCGATAATCAATACTTCATGTGTGCCATCATAGGCAGACGAGCGAACAGCCCTTACGGCAAGCAGCCGCCGCAGCCGAAGCATCAACCATTCAATCTCGTCTGTCCTTTGGTCTTTTGCGTTTCTWGGCGCGGACGCGTATTATTGGAATTAACTTGTTTATTYGCTAATAAGCTGGAAAATTATCCATCACACGCGGATATGTAATTGAGATTGACGTATGAACCAGTTGCGGCTCTAAAGTGACCCGTCGCAGCGTCCATCATCATACTCGATCGTTACACCGATGTTCGTTGGACAAATAACCGAAGGTGCTGACGACGGCAGGCGGTGGTGTCTCAGCGAMGACGGCATTTCAACCACACAAACATTGAAACACAAATGGTTGATAGTTGCTCGGTTGCTTGCGGTCAGGTGGACGGTTGGCTGATAGTCGCTTTTAATGATAGGGTTTCGGTGGYCGTGATGGCAGGTTGGCCGGTTGCTTGGTGCGAATAATGGCTTGAAATTGTGTCTATTTATTTATTTSCGTGCCGACTTTTGATTGTTTAGCGGTTATTGATAGGAAATGTGTTATAATTGGCATGAAGTGAAATTCATGCTTGAAGGAGCATTTATAACCACGCGAAAGCAAAAAAAAAATGTGTTTTATTTTTTTGGAAGAGGCATTTTAGTTAATAATTGTTATTTACAATTTCACGCGCTTTTATAAGCCCTTGCTCCCGCAGAAGAGCATTTGAAAAAAATTGTCTGGCGATGAAGAATTTTTGGTTAAAATTATCTCAAATCCAAAAACATAACAGAGTTATTATTACTATAGATGAATAACGGTGTAAAAATTTACCCTTCCGAGTGGCTGAAAAAAATGAATTATCAATGTAATTCCTACAGTCATTACTTGATTACCTCTAAGATGGAAAGTTACAAGTCAATTATCGGTCCAGCCGTTTCGAAGAAATTCTCCTCGCCTAAACTGCGATGCGAAAAAAAAATACTTGAAAAGTTTTGGAAGCACTAAGACGAAGAGAAGGTTCGTCACCGCGCTGTACATTCTGGGTAACGCTAAATGACGAGCCGCCTTCACGGCCTTTTTTAACTCCTACGGATCGTTGACCCTTAGCTTGACACGGCCATAGCTTGGGCTATTAGTTAGATTGGTTTGAAACCAGGGCTGGTGGTCGAGGTATTCTGTCATCTGAGTAATCAGGGATGACACCATGTAGAAATGACTGATTGGATCACACCAAGGCTGCCTCCATACCGTTAAAATTCCCAAACATTATCGCAAACGGCTCAAGCCACTAATATCAAAGTTTACAAAGAATGTACTGCTATCCGTGTTGCTGGGCATAAACTCAAGAACAAATTTTACTCGGACTTAAAATACGCCCGCAAATCGCATCGGTAAAAAATTTGCTCTTGGCAGTCGGCCGGCCGTCAGAAACTACGCCGGACCTATATGGTCACCTGGATGTAGTATAACGCAGAAGAAGAAGCTTCAGACGTGTCAGAATACTGCTCTCCGGACTATCACAGGATGCTTCCTGATGTCTCCGGGTGAGCACTCACACAGCGGGGCACATACATATGTACGCTTCTGTTTAAGAAACATAATGAGCTCATCTCTAAGCAGTTTTGGCTGGAACGTTTTCGCAGGAACCATACTCTGTTTGAAGCGAAGCCGCCTCCCAGGAATATTAGGTGGTCCTTTCTTGACTACGTCGATCACATCGAGCAGTACGCTGACCAAACTTTGGAAGCAACTAACTTCAGACACGCACTAAACGCCATTCTCAGTAAAGGCAATAACAACTTCATCAGCTCCCGCTAAATGAACGGTGTACTTGGAGTGAAACCACCATCCGTTACAGACGAGCAGTTTGAGTTGCAACGAACACCTAGAGTGACCCTTGCCAAATKTCGTACAATAGAAAGTTAAACTCCTACTTATCCAGAATCGACCCCAACATACCAAATATATCTCCTCTCATGACATAAACCAACACTTTGCATGCCTGGGGTTCGTTGGCTCATCTAACACTCTTCTGTCGATGGACTGACCCCGTCGAAACAGCACGTTTCCTGAGCCTATAGTTTCGATGACAAGCAGCCCCGACCTTTCCATCGAAGCGGGAATTTGATTACCACTATAATAGCAACGCAAAACAGTAAATTCTGAATTGTACAAAACCATTGCTTGGCTAGTTGTCTTACAAGAAATCAGGGAAATCAAGCGTACATAGCGGATCTGAAATAACTGCAATAAGTAAGCTAAGAGGTCAAAGTTTTCCGACACCTGAAGAAGTGTTTGATTCGTTCAGAACGCATGTTTTGGAGATACCTGAAACCATCAAACGGATGCAGAATTATATTGATCTTAATGGAGAACATCTTGAGAAACAAAATTGTTAATACTTATTTTTGTTCTCTTATTCGGACATCTGATGAGTCGGCGTTACGAGTTTTCGAGAAAAATGTTCTGCGAAAGATGTGTTGTCCTTTACGCATTAGCAATTGTGAATACCACAGTCGATGGAACCATGAGGTATACGACGACATTGACATAATTCAGCGAAGGAGACCTAATAGGTCCTGTTGAATGGATGAAAACAATCAAGCTCTGAGCGTATTCGACGCATTAGGTGGAGAAGGACCCGGCTACGCTTGGAATCTTCAATTGGCGCGAAGCACCAAAAAGGAGGAACGATTGGTGTGCTAKTGGAAAGTCGGCAACAAGCGCGGAAACGGTGTTTACGCCAATAAAGACGAAGAATACCGAAATATAAAAAGCAACTCTCGCATATGCTTTACAAAACTTCATCATTTAAAGTTTCTGAAATTACATTATGTACGTTAWTATTAAAGCTAAATTTGCACTTCCTCAGTAAATAAAACTTTCTGCACCATAATCATTTACAGTCATGCGCATCACAATTAAGTTTATTCACACACATAGGTACATACAGTGATGAACAAAAGTATTGGCACACTCCATAAAAACACAAAAAAAAAAAAAAAAAAAAAACAATGACACAGTAGTAAACTATATATAAAATTTCTATTATCTGGCCAAGCTCTTTTGCTTGATGGCTGCTTCCAGCCGGATTGGCAGTGACGAAACCAAATTTTGTGGCGTTTATGTATCAATATTCTGCCATTCCTCCATTAGTGCCACCTTCAAATCAGCTTTTGTTGATAACTCTCTTCTTAACTCGTCTATCTATGTAGTTCTTCCCACAAATGTTCAATTTTGTTAAGATCGGGCAATTGAAGGGATGTAATGTATGTTTTATGTGATGTGCCAGCCACATGCGTACATCATAAGCCGTATACTTCGGGTCATTATCGTGTTGAAATGTGAATGACTCTGGCAATTTCAATTTTTCGGCACTTTTTTTTWAATTTCTCTTCAGAATTTCCATATAATATTTTTTGTCCATAATGCCGTCTATGATTTCCAGCTCATCGACACCTGCAGCGGACACACAACCCCACACAATTACCCCTCCACCGCCATGTTTTACAATAGCAGCAAGGTTCTTTTTTTGCAGTTCGGTATTAGGCTTTCTCCACACAGTTTGCCGACCATCAGATTGAAATATATTGAACTTACTCTCATCTGAGAAGAGTACACTGTCCCAAAAGTTCTTTGGCTTGCTTATGTACTCCTTTGCATAAGCTAAACTCTTCGTTTGGTTCGCTTTCGAAATGAGAGGTTTACGTCTAGCTACGCCAGAACTGTAATTACCTTCATGCGGTGTCTTCCGGACCGTTATTGGTTGAATATTTTTCCCATCTCTTCTTTAACTTTCGCAGCGATTTGTGCGGATGATATTCTGGGGTTCTTTTTTACCTTCCTGACTATTTGACTACGTTCGCGATCACTTAAAGCCTTGCGCCTGTCTCTTCGCTTTTCGTTTTGTGAGATGCAGTATATCTAAAACGTTGAATAATACTCCGTATGGTGTATCGGCTTCTGTCCATCATTTCACCAATCTCGGCGTACAATTTACCCTGATTATGCAAATGTAATATTATTTTCCGCTGAGATTCGTTGGTTTCACATTTTTTGCTGCCCCATTTTAATAAAGTCAGAGCAAATTTAACTATTAAATAAACTGAGTTTTGAAGTTTGATTCYTTCCAGAAACACATCTGCTTATGTATAAATAACRGTACTTTAAAAAAGAGTTGCCATAATTAATTAAAATTACCCGAAGYTGYCTGATTTTACAGGGTGTGCCCATACTTTTGTTTCGCTATAATTAGMATTTTTTTCTTTTATAATTACTATCAAATAAATATAAGAGATWATTAAATGAATTAAGGCAAATATAATTGATAATTATTCGTCATATCGCAGGATTTCTTTTGTAATCAAAACTTATTTTATAAGTGGTAAAAAACAATACTAAAGYCAAGGTATCTTGCTGTGCCAATACTTTTGTTCGTCACTGTATATATTAAATAATACATGYACTTCAATTTATGCCGTTTTGTGCGCATTTGCAAATTTGTCCAAAACCCACGCCAACTAATTGAATTTAGCGCGCATGTACAGTTGCRCGAAAGAGGCATGCAGAGGCAAAGCCGGAGCCGGAGCCGGAGTCGGAGCCAAAGGCAGATTAAACGCGCGGAGTAGTAGCCGACTCGCTGTATCGCAGGAATAAGTAGCTATCAGCACGCTGTTTTGTTGTTGTTGAATAAATAAATAAATAATTCATGCCAACAACTTGTCAAAAACCACACTAAAGCAGACGCACACATACGCACGCGCACACTAATGCCTGCTGAGGGTATTCGTRTAACTCTTGCGAGTATATTTATATCGTTGTTGCTTTACTATATATAAATTGACGGAGAAAAAGCGCGAAGAAACACATTTGTAATTTTCATTTACGGAAAATTTGAAATCGTGCCAATTTGCATTAATCTCGAATATTTGCCAACAAGTGCTGCCAATCAAACAAACACACAGTTAAACCGTTAACCAGCTGCGATAATCGCTGTGCGCATGCGCAACTTACCAGCTCAGCATGTGTGATAACTTTTAAAGTTCGGCTGCAATAGCCACCTGTTGGCCGCTCGCTGGTGACTTTGAATGCATTTTGGAACTGATGTGGGCACAAAAAGCTCATACACAAACATACTACACACGCGTGATATGCCTCGGGTGTGTTCGATAGTGTATCTGGCATTTGCAATTGATATATGGCAAATTTGCGGAGATTACATTAGAAATAAATGGTGTACATATCGATGGGTCGCAAAACTGATAGTGCTCGTGAGATACGAGCAAACCAAGGAGGGCTTGAAATGTGTTGTTTTTGAGAGATAGCGTCATCAGCGTATCAAAATTGAGATTTTCACGTCAAATGATTAGGAAAGTTGTGACTGGTTTATAAGAGTTAGTGTTAGATGATTGAGCTAAAAACCGATGGAACTTTTGGTAAAATATTGAAACTGATTCAAATCCTCGGSATTCAGAAATGTGCGTTTTCACTGGCGCCAGGTCTCGTCAAAAGGAAGTCCGAATCGATAACCACTGACAAACAAATCGTTATTCTGATGGTTCGAAGATATGTTTTTAAAGGCTTGAAAATGTGGACTGTACGAGTACATGTCCATGAACCTGCTATCGACACAGTACAAGTAAAATATAGTCGGAACAGCGGGTAGGCGCCGAACTGCGAGTAGCAAGCGCGATTGAATGAAACGTTATTGCGAAGGCTGTTAATCTCAAACAAGAAAAAAAAAACAAGTTATCGTTTTGCACCGTAATTAGAATACACTTCACAAATAAAAAAGATGTCTTAAAGAACTTTGATCGCTCAGTCAGAGAACGTAAAGTATAGAGAAGGTGCAAATTGAATTCTGTATGAGTTCGATTTGGCGGCTAACAGGGCCGATAGAATTTGGGTAAGGAATTCGCCGTCCTCGCTGCTATTTAGCAGAATTGAGCGCGTGCGTGGCAGAAATATACGTAAATTTACGTTCTCTGGTTCAGATTGCATGGCAGCTATATGCTGTAGTGGTTCGCTATCAGCCGTTCCGACAAATGAGTGCCTCCTCGGTGAGAAAAGGACGGCTGTAAGATAGTTATTTCAAAAACTGAGCGACTACCAAATTCACATATGTATATCAGATGGACCGACGGACAGATGAACACGAACACGAACGGTGAACCGAATTTCTCCATAACAGCAGGTATAACCAATCGACTTGATACTCGTATTTTTACACAAGCTTCTAACGAAATACTATATTTGTTAGAAAATGCTCTTTCAAAGAACATAAAACGAGTTTTTCTGACTTACGGGTGGTCATAATCTTAACCAAAGACTATCGCTTTTGATAAAAAGAAGTGTTTTCAAAAAAAATTATTTTAAGGGGCATACCTACTTTGATATTTCGTCAAATATCAATATCAACTGATGATCAACACGTCAATAAAATAAAGGAACTGCTGCTTGAGAATCGACGATTAACAGTCAGAGATCTTACTGGCATCGTTGGAATACCAGAACGATTAGTGAAAACTATTTTGAAAGATCAATTGGACCTGAGGAAAGCAATATCACGATTGGTTACAAAATCACTAAATTTTTTGGAAAAACAGCGTCGCTTTAATGTGTGTGAAAAARTGCTTTTCGGCTACCAGGATGTCATGAAACGTATTATTACTGCCCATGTGTTTTGGATTTAAGCTTACGACCCGAATATCGTGGCAAAGGTGAACCGAAGCCAAAAAAACCAGGTCAAAGTACATAGGTCAAAAATCAAGCTTATGTTGATAGTTTTTTTTTTTCGAATATAAAAATGTGCTGCACTTTGAATTCTTTCCGACCGGCCAAACYTTCGACAAAGAATACTATTTTTGTGTTATGCGCTGTTTGCCCGAAATTATTCGTAAAGAAAGAACGGAATTGTGAACCGATAAATCTTGGGGTTTGCACCACAATAATGCACCGTCGCATACTACACTGATTCTTAGTCGCCAAATCTTCAACCTACACCGCAACCGAGGGATTTAGCTCCGTTTGACTTCTGGCTATTCAACAAATTCAAACGACCGCTCCGGGGAAACCGAAAAGAACAATGCTACGAGCATTGAAGGCTTTTCTGGAAATTTGCTTTAGCAACTGTTTCGAGGATTGGAAAAAACACAACAAACACTTTTTCCTCAAAAAAGCATTTTTCAAATTTGCTGCAGATATTACTCGGATACTATTATCAAATTTTCTGCATTTAGTTTTGTATATGGATCTTGATCTGTTTAATCGAATTTTGGCAAGCCAAAAACTACCAGAATTTCGGGTGAAACTCAAAACTTTTTTAAACGCCGTCATTTTGTAATTTTTTCGGTCACTGTACATGCAATACCTTCGGCAGAGATCTTTTCATCGACGGAGAAGACCGGAACCACTGCAGCAGTGAAAGATTTTTTTTGTCTGGAAAAAGACTATCGTGTACAGCATTTATTCAGATTAGTGCCCCTGCCACGACTTTCAGCTCTTCAATGCTAAAAATATAATAGAAGTCTAAAAGTTAGGTCGAATAAAAAGTGTAGACCGTGAGAATGTCTTTAATTTGTCCCAACACTCACTTGAGTTGAAAAATGAATTTTGCATAAATTTAGTGTCAGAAAAGGCTGTTTGATTGTAAAATACCCGAGATCACAGCACAGCTTAGTAGTTTTTGCAAAAATAAATAAATAAATAACCCACACTACTTGCCAATAAATATACAAAGAAGTTAATGACAACACAACAAAAAAAAAAAAAATAAATAAATAAAATTAAGCAGCGCGTGCACCAAACGCTGGTATGCAGAAGTAWTTGAGAACGCGACAACGCTTCACGCGTCACGCTTTGAATCCAAAACCAATGCAAATACAAATCGCATTTAATTAAAATGCAACGAGATCGTGAGCCCAAACAAATAACGAATTACAAACAGAATAACAGTGAATAAATAAATAAAGTAAATTCTTTTACCATGAAGTGAAACAAGTTGTGGTGGAGGCGCGAAAAATGCGCAGCCGCAGAATGCGGGGTCCAGGGTCTGCCCGCCTTTATTTCTTGTGTTGCAGTTGTTCTGCTGTGCTGCTTTTGCATGCTGGCCCTGGTCCAAATGTCGCCATGAACGCTAACTGATTGTCGGMCGAGTGTGTCTGCACTTAAGCACCGTTATGATAATAAACGACAGCGATGCGAACTTTGAGCGACCAGCGGCTACTAGCCGACAGCCGGTTTCGTTATTAACTTTTTTCCCCAACTTTTATGCTTCGGTTGTACTGAATGCCATGTTTTTTGYTTTGCCGTTTTGCTTGCATGTTTTTCGGTGTTGGGTCAAAGAAATATTTTAAGAAAATCGCTAAAATTAAAATGCAGATAAGTCGAATGCAACGCCGGCGTGGTAGATGCACTTTGAAAAAGGTAAACAAACAACCAAGTAAGAATGGTAAAGCTCGTGTGGTGCCGACTACTACAATGAAATAATATAAAGCTTTATTATAAAGCTTTATTACTATAAAGCTTTATTACTATAAAGCTGTTGAAATGTAAAATTAAAAGGTGATGAATACAAAAAAGTCGTCAGCATATTTAAAAATTACACAAAAAAATAAAAAATAATAAAACCAAGTAGTACATTCCTTGCTTTTTAATGTAATTTTCAGTGCTGGATATTTTCCAAATTTATGTAAAAAGATCGTCATGAATGATACATACGGAAAGGACTTAACACAGTCGTCTTACCCTGCCTTTCCAATTTATTCGAAAAGGTTCAACTATCAATGACGTCGCATATCCTCCATGAAAATAATAYAATATCAACACACCTATTCGGGTAAAACATGGCACTGTAGAACAAGTAAATAGAATAACTGAYGAAATTAGAAAGATATTCGAGTACWGAAAGYTTRGTTCAGCAATATTCTTTACTGTAGCTCAGGCATTAGATAATTAAAGCAATAGATTCCCTATTTAAACACAGAAATTTCAAATTTAATGGGGAAGGTTTATATCATTCGAAAGATCATTCTTTGGCATTTGTTTTTTTGCACCAGAGCCTGAATCGAAGCGGGATTGTCCGCATAGACAAACTACTTAAACTTTACATATCCCCAAAATAAACAGTCTAACGGTGTGATGTCACACGATCTTGGTGGCCAATCGATCGGCYCAAAAACGTGAAATAATCTGCTCACCGAAGTGTTCTCTAAATAAWTAAAATATGTTGATGTAATGTGTGGGGTAATGTGGATCACGAACTTCAATTTCAGGCATCAAATAGTAGGTTATCATGCATCGGCAACGGCGTCATTTGTGAAGAAATATGAAATGATGATTCCACCGGCCCACAAACCACACCAAACCGTTGTTTTTTCTGGAAGAAATGGCAGCTCTTGAATCTCTTCAGGATGCTCTTCGGCCCAAATGCAACAATTCTGCTTGTTTAAATACCCAGAAATGGGCCTCAYTGCTTTACAAAATTTGGCTCGAAAACGTCAGATTTTCTTGGAACTTTTCAAAGCCCATAGAGCAAAACGGTAACGCCTGCGAAGGTCGATCAAAAAATATTCAAATAATTTTTAATTTCTCTGACTACACCTCACCTCTAAAGTGTCAAAATAATAGAAAACCTGTGTTCACATCTCAAAAGAATGCTGATTGGAAATAAATGTAATGAAAATAAAKAGGTTTCTATTTTGAAGAAATATTTCCTTTAACGAAATTTTCTTCTAAAACTTGCCGCTCGCTACATTTCATGTTTTACTCTCAATAGCAGAATAATAATCGAATTTAAAAAAAAAAGAGTATTTTTCCTACAAATGCCATGGACTTTTCAGCTCCCCATAATCGCTAACAATGATTTCATGAAAACAAGCCTTACGTGAGCAAAATTGTTAAACTCTGTTTCACGTGTTGCATGGGCATAAAAAGTATTGTATARAAGCGCATTTAGCTTTCGGCGAAACACGCTCGTGCAGTGAACCCTAATTTTAGTGGCTTGACGCGCTCAACTTCATTTGCTTGCCGGTCTTGCATGAACGCTTTCACAGCACAGCACTTCGGTGAGCGTTTAATATTAATTTCATTTTTTACGATTGTTATTAAATCTTTTTGTGGTTTGGTTTTTGAAAAATTTCAAGGAAGAGATTTTTTAAATGCGCCAAGCACGGCAGTGCAAGAGGATCTGAGGAGGCTCTGTCATGATTGCCAACTTTCCCACATCAATTTCCCAAATTTCTTGCCTATAGGCTGTACAAAAACAAAAAATACACAATTGCTGGAGAAGATGGGGGAAGGAATGTAATAAATTTTTGCCTTTTCAATATTTTAATTTTTCCCCTTATTTCCTAGGCATAGGCAATAAATACTCGCTGCCACTTATTGCTTGCAATTGCTTGTGATGGATTATGCAAATCGCCGCCAAAGCTTAGACTGTTCGCTGAATTTTGCCGCTGTTGCATGCAAAGCCACACTTAATTGACGAGCATTGACAGAGCGAACAAATGACAGTCGGCAAATTGAATTACTGTCGAACCAACTTACCAACTAACTAGCTAAAGTGCATCGAGGGGTGAAATGTAAGATTATGTAGGAATTACAAGCAAATTATATTATATACTATATGAATGTATGTGTGTGGGTTTTTAGCCAGCGTTTTCCGCTTGTCAAGCGCCCAACTGATGTATTGGTCGAGTGACAGTTTCGTTTGCGTTTGATCTGCGCACTGTTAAATAGACAGTTCGTTTATTTGCTGCTGTTGTTGCGCGCCTGCCATCACGTGTCAATCGGTCGGTCGTTCGTTCGTTCCGTCACTAATCATTCGACGCTTTCAGCAGTCACAAATACATACACACAGTAAGAACTACAGCCGCGTCTGCTACTCAGCTCTAAGTTGGCATGCCTACCAATTGCGCTGTTGTTCCTCAATAACTGCCGACTTTGCATACATATGCATACATATGTATGTGTATAAAAAGTATAAAAAGCTACATTTGTGAGGAGGTAATTACATTTTCTCTAATGTGACCTTGAAAAATTATCGTACTTGCCCCGCATATGCGGCTGCCTTTAACTCTGTAATTACAATTTAAATTGCACCTGCCTGTATAGTCTGTATATCTACATACATACTGCTACATATGCCTACACAAGTGTATCTACGTGCAAAATATGCAAATGCTGTCGGCGCACTAATGATCAAAGCTAAGCAACTGCACAGGGTGCATGCAAAACCAATAAAAATAAAAAACTAGAAAAAGGGTGCAGCCGCAAGGTCATTAACAACTCGAATATCAAAAAATGTACTTGTAACTTATTCGCATATTTCACGCTCTTTATTTATTTATTTTTTTTTGTTTTTTGTTTGACATTTCAAGCTGAAGTCAAAAAAAGCACTTAGATTACCCAAATCGGGATCAGCCTCTGATCTGTAAATCTGTAAAATATACCTTGACACTAACCCAAATATATGACTGTAGGACAAGGCCAGTTCACGCAAGCGAGGAAAGTGGCCAGAAACGATTCTTTTATATATGGCTYAAGCAGCTYAYGRCTTCSAGTCTTARAACAGGTATGAACTTGGTAGGTAAAAAACATCCGTCTGAAAGCAAACTAATGTGAGAAGGCRGATTATCCGTCCAGRGGGTCGAGCGCTGTGTTTGGGACTTACTACGTAAAAAAAAGTACCGTATAAAACGGACATAACCGCCTCTCGCGCTATAGCAAACGCGGCAATGACCGCGTAACCGGCAGACACCGCCAATAAAATGAAAATTGGAAGGTAGGTAGGATAATTACTCAGTGATYATTAAAAGAAAGTTTCGCCCTAGAACCAAAAAAATGACATGTCTTTCGGCGAAGTAGGGGTGTTACTGCCATGGTCGTCATCTATAGGGGTGCGACTATCCGAGCAGCTCGTAAGGTTTTTCTGTCTGCCTGTAAAAACATAATCAATTGAAGGTTTATCAATACAGACAATTGCTAGATAGGTTAGCTTAGGTTATAAGACCAAACCCCAAGATGAAGGTTTCGCACTTGGACTAGTTATGTTCAGTCATTTGTGGAACGAGTAAAAGAACTGTTGGATAACTAATTGGATGTTAAGCGCTGGTAAAGCGTCTTGGACCCATTACAAATCGGCTTAACAGTTTCATTTTTATTTGCCAAGAGCTCAGCTGGATAGTGGTGCGAGATCTGGCTTTTGTCCGTAATTTGAATAATAAATTTTATCAGAGTTTCGACGTGATAACTTGAGAACATACCACTGTTCGGCCCTATATGGGTCCTTAATCATGATAATGTATAATGTAATTGGTTCGTTCCGACTGTTTTTTTACCAAAAAATCGACTTGCATCGTGCCGAATTCTGGTAATTCAAGAACCACAAAACGCCAAACCGGAATTGCCGTTTTGACAAGATCGAGAAGTTAAGCCCCGAATAGYCCGGGGATTACTTTGAAGGGGATGRAATTGAYTTGAAAGAATAAATACAGTTTTATAACAGTTTATAAACGAATTTACTTTACTTTTTAATCACAGTAGTATTATAAAGKGTGTCCCAAAATTAACGCGATATTGGAATTAAATTGAAAATATATTTAGAATTTCGAAGGTAATTTTTTATTGAATCATAAAGGAAATACGATAGGGTTACTGATCGAATAAYATATGGGGCAAATGGCCTCCAYGGCTTTCCATACATATACGCACTCGTTTCACGAAATTTTCCAATATTTATTCCAMATTAATGTGGCTGAATTTCATTGAAATTAGTTCCCCAAAATCCACACCAAACAGTGCCACATAGTRGATGTTTAACATTTCATTCTCAGAACCCCAGAAGCGGCAAGTAATAAGCGGCAAGTAATAAACTCATAAAGGCGAATCATTGCTTAGGATGAGAACTGCGGTCGGCAAACTTTCATTCTTTTTGAAATATTGTTCAATAATGAAGACACTCCATCCTAAAACGCTACCTTTTCTCTAAGTTTAAACTGTCAGTTTAAAATTTTGTTTTTTTTAAGGGGTTTGAACACTTTACTACATAAATGGCGGCAATTTGAAATATTACCTTTATTTTGGGACACCCTGTACAATCGATTTGAAATTGTCACCCAATTTTTCTATATGTCCGTCGGTGAATACGAAAAAAACAAACAGRTCAAGAAAGAACATTGACAAGGGGTTAAATAATACTTCAGCTATTCCTAAAGTTGTTCGTAAAATAAAATCATAATTTACTAGTACTACTGTAYTCAACAAAGAAGCTTCATTAAAATCTGTRTGMGGAATCAAATTTGTGGTGCCGAAAYGTTCAGAATGTTGTAAMAGGACTTCGRTGATAATTGTTTGTSGTGAGAAAGTGTTTTTGATTTGTACAAATTATTCSAACAMAATCAACTAATGATGAACGCKTCAATAAAATAAAGGAAATGRTACTTGAGAATCGACGATTAACAGTCAGAGACTYTAMTGGCATCGTTGGAATATCAGAAGGATCAGTGACAACCATTTTGAAGAATCATTTGGGCCTAAGATAAGTGAAAGCACAATTTATTTCAAAAACACTATTTTTTTCTACAACAGCGTCGCATTAAGGTCCGTGAAACCATGCTTTCCGACTACCAGTATGCCATGAAACACATTATTATTGGCGATGAGTCTTGGGTCTATGCTTACGACCCGGAMGCAGCCGATCAATCGGCAGAATATCGTAGGAAAGGTGAGCCGAAGTCAAAAATACCACATCAAAGCAGGTCACTGGCTATGTTGACAATTTTCTTCGATTATCGAGGTGTTGTGCACTCCAAGTTCCTTCCGACTGTCCAAACCATTTTGAGTCAATTGAAGACATTAAGCGTGAATCGCCACGCATATTAAGGCTATTCCGGAAATTGAATCACTCGCCCATATCTCTACATAAATTATGGCTCTAAAAAGCAGTTCCTTAGCAGTTAGCAAAATATCTGCCAATAGGAATAAGCTTAGGTTGTCTCGCATTTTCAAGCTGTATGGTTCCACATTTGATTTTAAACTCGCCTGAGGGATGGTATTAATCAAAAAGATGATAATTGAAAAATTTTGAATTCTTGGCAATCTCTCAAAACAAAAATTGCCAAACAAAATCATATTGGATATGGAATAGTTAATGAATATGCAAAAAAAATGTATTACACTATTACTTAGATATAATTTTTTACGTGCCCTGAACCCTTTAGCAAACAAAAAGTTTTAATTTAAATGTCTTACTTATAAAAATATGAAGTATAATGAAGTTTTTCGAAGTTTCAATGTTAATCTCTGCACGAAATGTGGCAAGGTTTTAATAGTAGAAAAGGAATCAACAAAAAAATAAACTTAAAATCCCTTTGTTAAACAAATTTATAAGGTTAGGTTCTAAGAATTTCAGTTTGAATACAATTTTCCCTCTATGTCACGTGATTTCTATTTACGGTGTAAGTCAAAGTGGTGCAAAATTGGTAAAAAAAAAAAAAACAGAAGAAGGTCTTGATAAGACGCAGCCGAATTGATAATGTGTATTAAGCTCTTTCATGGACTTATTCTTCTTCTTTACTGGCGTAGATACCAATTACGCGGTTCTAGCCGAGATAACAACATTCTGCGTGGGATTTCAACGCTGAGACTAGAAACCATATAAGTTGTTATCTATGCCACCTCATACCACCCCCTATACAGTGAGCTACAAGTTCATGAATTATATAGTTTTCTTCATACTTTATATCTTCAGCAGTAAGTTTGAGATATTTGAATAGTACCCTAGTACAAAGATCAATCGCTGTCCAAGAAAAGTGGATAGATTTTAATATTGGAAAAGAAATCAATAAAAATTAAAACTTAAGACTAAGATAAATACAAACGGTCTCTATAGAGCGTCGATCATAAATATAAAATTATAATTGGTTGCTATGGTGACTAGATAACAACTATCACGAATAATAATACTAAATTTTGTTGAACTTTTTAATGCTATGAATATGCAGCCCACCTGTTTTGCTTACAGATTTTGCCTAAACCCAGCAACTATTACTTTTTCAAATATAATTTTACGAAACAAATTTGGACATTGTTTCAACTTTCAATTGATTTTTTTGAATTATTTTTTAATGCATTTGCTGCCAGTCTAACTTGATATTGCCACGTAGACCAAGTAAGTAACTGACACAAAAGAAATCTATTTCCGTGCACTCACAGCCGATAAGAATCGACAACATGCAGCTCTAGTATCATATTTTTCATATTGAAGGAGGCAACATATTGTAGAAGAAAATATAAAAAAGTCAGCTTTTATGCAGCTGGTAGAGAACCCACGCATGCCCCACTGCATATGGGGGCAGCACACCCACACGACTTCGAAAAGAAACTATATGTTTATGCATATGCATATATGTATGTATTTGTGTATATATAATCTACTCGTATATATACTTATGAAGTATCATGCGACATTGCACACCGGACCATTAGACCGCAGCTCTTAGTTGACGACAAGCGCAGCTTGCAGCTGCAACAACGCCGTCTCTGACAAATTATTGTCATAGCGTACGGCAATTGAATTAATTTCGAACAAGTGTGGAATTTACAAGATTTTCAGAACAATTTCTAACATTGCCATTGATTTGCATAAAATGCATAATTGAAATGGGAGCAATTATGCATTGTGTCATTAATAAAAACAGAGCTAAGGAAATGCCGTTGCGCAGGCAGTTGTGTTCATTAAGGTAATGAAAAATAATTTGGCATAATTTAAAAAATAAAAAAAATAAAAAAATGCTACAAAATACACAACGACATTGAAAGGGCAACTAGAAAAAGCAGTTACGAGAACAACAACCACATTATTTGCGCATTTCCAAAACAGTTGCAGCGCCACCAAACCATAAACTAACTTAAAAAGCGCTGGAACGATCAAAGGGATCACAAGCAAGTTGCTGAGCGTAGCGCTAAGGGAGTGAGAAAGAGAGCGCTGCGCATAAACAATTGAAATGKGCAACTTTAAACGACGAAAATTGAAGAGTACAGAAAATCACTGCAAATSCATGAAATCGCAATGGAAATTTGCACCATATTCGCGCCGGCACGAACTGAGACCGTAACGGTGGCTCGCTTACACGCGCTTGCGCAACACTCCGGACACGCATGCGCCGACTACTGAAGAGCTGAGTGCCAGGCCTTCCATGGCAGCACTTTTTTCTTTTCATATGTCAGAAAAAAGCAAGTTTTTCGTATGCTCCAACAGCAACAACAACGCCTTGATTTTACAAAAAATTTTGTAGTCTAACAACTTTTCTGTCTGTCCGTCGGTATGACACTGTCGCGCTGTTGCTAAGTTTTCCTTTGATTCCTGCGCTGACATAAACTGCGCTTTCAAAGCAGCCGCAGCCCAAAATCGGCACTCGTTTGCATATTTGGTAGCTACTGTTTCAGCTCAGAGTCGCTTGACACAAGGTAAGCCCCGCGCCTTTGATAATTTCATTTGTATCAACTAATTTGAATTTATTTGCTGAGACACTTTCTCAATTTTCCATAAAAATTTCGCAGGCGATTGCACTAATTTTATGCTTTTGAGTAAATATTTTACGATATGCTGCCACATAGATTAGCTGGCTGGCAACACCATAAAGTTTTCATGTGAAAAGCTAATAAAATAATAATAAATAAATAAATGTGTTATTGATATTGCAGTGAATGTGGCACTATGAAGCTACGATTGCAGCTTAATACAAGTTTAAGTGAAAGAAATTCGAAATAAAAGCGTCCGAAATGTTTTTTCGACTTTTGAAAAATGCAACTTCTTCGTGCGCCTTTTTCATTTTTATTTTGTTCATATTTTTATAAGCTGTCATTGTACACAAGTTAACAAATCCGTGTGTTTAGAAGATCGCAGTCATTTGTGTGCTTTTTTTCGTCTAAACACACGCAGTCACGAAAGTGCCGTGCCACATCCGGCCTAAATCAATGAAATGTGCCTGTCATTCACACGCAGCTGCACGCATTTCTTTTAAATGCAGCCAAAATTATGGGTTTAGTAGACACGATCGCTGCACAAAAAGTTGGTTAATTCTCTTGTTTAATAATTTCACATAATGATGATACGGAAATTGGTTGAACAAGTAAGCATAGAATAAAACAAGTGGAGAAGGGTGCAACTGAACATTTTATACGGAATCAAAGCTAGGGAAATACCTTGAGGTGTAAAACGCCAACCAAAGGACCGGAATTCAAGCAATTTTTTATATACATATACTACATGTAACATATACTAACCGACATATTCGGGTTATAACGTTTGTTAGAAAAACGAAAATCATTATGCATGTAGTATATGGGAGTTGGGGTAGTACCGAACTGATTTTATTTATTAACTATGTATTATCATGCCACAAACTAAAAAAAAAATGTTTCCTGGGTTTCATTAGGGCACCTGACATATCATCATTAATGATAAGGAGTAAAGTCACCCTGATGTTATATATTGGGACAAAATGACCTACGATTGGTACAAAGCCCTCAAAGACGATAGAAGGATCATGCAAGATATATTAAAAAATATGGGGTATGAAACTCGTTCTTCGATTCATCTCGATAAAGCTGATTTTTTTTCAAAAACAGTACGATTTTGATCGAATTTAAAGCCAAAAACACAATGGATACCATCGATCAACCACCGTATTCACCAGATTTGGCTACGTGTAATTTTTTCTTGTTCCCCAAACTGAAATTGCCGCTACGTGGAACCGGTTTTCAATCGATCCAAGAGATAAAACAAATTTCGCTGAAGAAACTAAAGGCCATCTCAACAAGTCATGAAAAGTATTTTGAGAACTGGAAAAATCGTTGGGACAAGTGTATTACATCTGGTGGGCATTACTTTGAATTCGACAAAATAAATATTGATGAATAGTTAAATATTTCGCATTTTATCTACAATTTTCGGGTACCCTTTGTGACAATGTATGTTAGTTATATGGGGGCTAGATCAAGTTTTCGCCCATTTCCATTTCTTTTAGGCACAAAGATATATTGTAATGGGTAAAACACGTTCTGTAATTTTTATTGATATACTTCAAGTATTGTCCGATACATGCAATATAAAATTAACCGGAAATTCGAAAATCTATATATTAGGCATATGAAGACTCTATTCAATATATCAAATATAGAATTACTATTATCAGGAAAGGGTTCTCTCTWAATATCAATTGAATATCCCATACAGTGACCGATATTTTCGGTCAAAAGTCTACTATAGATACTGGGATCCACATATTCGGTACCTAGGAGCTGTAGCAGTTTCAATTGGATTTGAGCAAATTTTGGTCTTAAGGTAGCACATTTTAAAGAAATTACTAGTCCAAAATTGTATACCGCTATATTAATTACTTCTTGATTTGTGTATTGGAGAGTGAAAGAAACAAAGGAATTTGAAATTGTGCTATATGGGAAGAAGGCGTGGTTGTAGTTCGATAAGAAGAATGCCATGTACTAAATTTMATCGAAATCGGTCGGTCGGCTCCTGCGGTATGTGATTCCACCAAAAAGTGGACGGTAGGCGATGCTCATTGTCCAATTTTCACACCGGTCCTCATAAAACTCTCGCATACTATCAGGGATATAAATTGTGTATCTCTGGCGTATTGGTAGTTTTTAAAAGTACCGTTATATGGGGACTGAGCTCCCATTTTCAAACTGTCGGTAGGAGTTCTAATAATATTTGCTCTCAGCAAATTTGGTTGCAGTAGCTTTAGTGGAGGACAGGATCACGCCCACTTTTCCAAAAACTTTAGCCCACAAATGCCGCTTGTTGAATTAGAGTTTTATATCTTAATTCACTGCTTAGTTAAGGCACTTTAAAAGTTTTCGGTTAATGGCGTTTTGTGGCCGTGGAAGTGGTCCGGGTACCTACATCTACGAACTTGTATTATTTTTACTAGAGAACGCGCATACCAAGTTTCAAGAAGATATCTCTGTAGCAACATGTTGCAAGAGTATAAAACTTGTATTTCTTAAAAAGAAATTACGAAAAATATACAATTTCTCTTGGATTTCTCAATAAAATAAAAAACAAAATAATTGTGCCAGTGCCACGAAAAAGTGGACGCCGTCTACAGAAGTTGCCCCCAAGCAATTTCCAAGCGCTTAATTCCTGTAGGAGCAATCAATACTACTGTGGAAACCAAAAAAGTTATTAGAAAGGTCCATGAAGTCAATGTCAGTGGCAAGACAGTACGAAATTGCCTGAAAATTGCTTTGCTTAAGTTTAAAGCGATATTTAAAACCGTTCTGAAGTGATAACAGCAACGACCGCTCAGAGTTCACCAAAAAATGTGCGTGATATCCGACAAAACCAAAATTAAGCGAATAAGATCAGTTGGGCATTGATCATGGCATGGGTTCGCATGGACATAGATTGACAAATAGCTTGTATACAGGATCACAACATTCTTGACGACCGTATTGAAAACCTGGTTGGTTGGTTGGTCGAAACTTCAAACGGCTAAAAGTTTGAAAATATKTAGTTTAAATTTTGAAAAAAAAAACTTTTAGGGATCTATTTTTTAATATCTAAGCAACCGAACAATGAAAAGAAAATAATTGTGACTTATTTAAATTGCTAGACTAGAATACCCACCTAGCCTTATGGGTTGACACAAATAATATTTCAGCTTTACAATCAGTGGAAGACAAATTTCTAAAAAATACTACTTTTTTTCATACAGAGTGTGTTAGGTGAATAAAGGAATCTCTAACTAATTACACAACTTAGAATGTTATTAGAAATAATATATATATTAGAATTTTYTTACTTAAAAAGATATAGCCTTTACAATCACAATAAATAAATTGTAAAATCTCCCCGATGTTGGAAAACACAACAAATGGGAAGAAGCTTGGTTTAACAGTTGTCAAATGTTTAAGTGCGCAACTCATGCACACACAAACACATAAATTTAAGTTTTTTACAAAAAAATATTTTGCGACTTTATAATTTATGCATTCCCTCCGCGTACATTCACACACGTACTCACACTATCTAATATACACATTTTAAAGTCATTCATCTTTGATCTCTCTTCCATGGTTTTCAATTATCGATTCAATATTCCAAATCATAAAAGAAATTTATGTGCACATTTTTGCCTTCATATGAGTACTTTTACTAGTAACCAAGAAAAGCAAAAACAAAAGCAAGTAGTAATGAAAAAGTAACGAGAAGCTCGGTAAAAATATGTAGAAAAAAGACACGAAATACAGTAGCACTGACGCCAACAACTTCCGTAAAACGCTACCAAAAACCTAAACAGCAGCAGACGAAGTTTGATAAATTCAAATGCAACGAACGAACTTGAGGCAGCACCGAAATAAAATACAAAAAAACCTAAACACAATTCGAAAAAGTAGTGGGAAAAAAGCCAACAGACAACGAGGCGGACGAACTTAAAGACCYGCGAGACAGACAAGGCAACAAGCTAACGACACAACAAGTGGCTGGCCGGCTGGCTGGCGAACTCAGGTAGCACCAAAGGTCCACGAATACAGGTAAATACATAAGTATGTCTGATATGTGCGTGTCATGCTTGAATATTTTTGAAAGACAAGTGAGTCGAAAGTTTCGTGCATTTTCAATTATACACAAGAAACTGGCGATGAACTCGCCACTGTGGAGGCAGTCTAACAAAGAGTGCTAACACCCCGAAAACTGCTTGACAAAAATAAAAGTAATACGTACATAAATGCCATCCGAAAGCATGTCGCCAGAATGCTTGATTGGATTTCTACCAAAAACCTGCGATTGTTAGCCAACATTACTTGCAATTTCTTAACTTAATTTTTTCTATTGTGCCTTCTGTTAAGAAAGGCAAAAATCTCAAAAATGCTTGGAAAGTCATCCGAAGTCAGCCAGTTAATGGTGCCGTTTTCTTGGCTGTGACTGTCTGACTGATTGGCTGCTGACTACGCAGCTAAATTGATTTTCAAATGTCAACAATAATCAATTGGGGATCCAATCCAACAAAAGCGGTAGAAAGTTAGCTAACATATGTACTCCTATATACGCTYGTTGTTGTAATGCTGCAAACGCATKGTACATAAATATGTATATGTTGTATAAAATATGCCTTGTTGTTAACTGAAGAAAGCTTATTAAAAAACTATTATTCTTTTGTCYGGGAAATTGGTAATGATAAATAAATATAGCTGATGAGAGCTGAATACGGTTTATCTGTTGTACATATGTTTTATATATATATCTCGAATTTGGATTGAAATATACTTAATCACTGCTTAAGGGGCTATGTCCGCTTGAAAGTCAGAAAAACCGCGATTTACTACTGTGGGCACAAAATAGTAAGATTTTAAACTATAAATTTCACGTGAAAACCCATTTATTGACATTTTTTTCTAGGTTGTTATGAGAGTCAGTGACATCTCTGCCAAATGTAACATCAAAATAATCATTTTAAAATTTTGAACAAAGTCTTAATATTAGGTTGTCAAGGTGTAGCCAAGGCGTAGTTATTGTTTTATCGGGTCGCACCGGGTCATGCTATACCTTTTTGGAAAGCTCATTTCATGCGCTAACACGTGTTTGATTGATTGCCGTTTCTTTTAACTCGTTCGTGAGTTATAGCGTCGCAAACATGGAGCAAAATAAAGAGAAAATACGGCATATTTTACAGTGCTACTACGATAAAGGCAAAAATGCATCTCAAGATTGGCGATGAAAAGTGGGTCACTTACGATAACGTACGGCGCTCAATTCGGACCTGTACTGCCAACAACTGGACCGCTTGAAGGCAGCACTTATGCAGAAGAGGCCATCTTTGATCAACAGAGGCCGAATTGTCTTCCATCAGGACAACGCCAGGACACACATATCTTTAGTGACGCGCCAGAAGCTCCGGGAGCTCGGATGGGAGGTTCCTTTGCATCCACCGTATAGTCTGGATCTCGCACCAAGTGATTACCGCCTGTTTCTGTTCATGGCGAATGTGCTTGGTAGTCTGAAGTTGGCCACAAGAGAGTCCTGTAAAAATTGGCTCTCCGAGTTTTTTGCCAATAGGGAAGCGGGCTTCTATGAGAGGGGCATTATGAAGTTGGCATCTCGTTGGGAACGCGTCATCGAACAAAACGGCGTATATTTGACTTGAATCGCATTATTGTAACCAATTTTATGAACAATTGAAAATTCAATAAAAAAATACCGCAAGACTTTTTTGACAACCCAATATTTTTTGTTCATAGAAATATGGCAGCGAGAAAGATTTTTCTGCTTAAAATAATGTCAAATCAAAAACAAAGAAAAAAACAAAAAATATTAATAATAGATAAATACATATGACGATCGAAACACTAGTCAAAGAAATTACACTCTAGCGTGGCTTAAGAAATCGAAATTAATATCAAAACAGGTCCATCATTACGTGATAAGTATGTATAATATAAAGTACGATATTTGCGTAAAAATTTCAAGTTGAAATTATTTGCCGAATCAACTTAAAATGTTTGGAGAGTATTCTTAAATAAATCGAAATTTACGTAAACATTAATTTTTTGTATCCATTCGATAAAAACTGCCGCAGAGTAGTATTGAATGTTTGTCAAGGTATATGGCAAGCATGCTTTATCAGAAGCAAYATGCAAAAGACGATTTCAACAGTTCAGTGATWTTGATTTTGATGTGAGAAATGAAAAACGTCCAAGACCACGAACAAAGTTAGAAAACGCCGAATTGCAAGCAATATTGAATGAAGATGATACTTTGAGTMMAAAGCAAATGACAGCAGACCAAGAACGACACAATTTTTTATTATCTAACAAATACTGAAATATAGAAAATGTTAGAGCATTTAAATTCAAATATGCAAATGATGCGTAAGAGGATATATAATTTCATCATGAACACTCAAGTCATTAAACCAATATTACTTTTTCACTAACTACAACAACTATTCCAAAACAATTACACATACTCCAAATTTTTGCAATTTTTAACTCATTAGTTATTGTAATTGAAAAGCCTGCCACACAACACAATAACAAAAGTATGCGCCAACGTTTTCAACCAAGTTGTTTATTTATTACTACCGACTACAGCTCAAGCCAAGCAYACGAATTGTTAAATCAAAAAATKAAAACGAAAACGAATACGAGAGAGCAAAAACGTCAAACGGCAGCAAATTAATGAATGACATAWAAGCAATGCGTGCAACTTCAACGCCAATACCTAATGAGACGCACRCACGYATGTGCCAAAATACGTACACACACATGYGTACAAACAGATATSTATGTAGGTACGTGTACGAGCACATGACAAGCTGCCAATGTTGCATGACAGCCACTCAGCTGCCACCGCTGCTGCTGGTGCTGCACGCCGAGCGGCACTTGACCGAATTCCACACGCAACAAAATATGCTTTGACATGTGACGGCAGACTTAAMTTAACTAAACCTTTTTTGTTGCCCTCACTCGCGTCTTTTGTTGTCTGCCACATGCAAATTAATATATTTGTTTCAGCACTCGCTTGTGTTTACCACCTTCATTGTGCAATTATGTCGCAACACCGCCTCCTCAAGTCCAACTTTAAAGTGCACCACACCGAAGAGAGTTGAAGTAGTGCAGTTGCAGTCAACAGTTCCAGCCTGACTGCCCAACTGGCTAACCACCGCTCAACTAACTGACTGACTGACAGTTGCGGCTGATGTATTTGACATTTATGTGTACACGCGCATGCGCACAGCTCATACTGCATRAATTCTTACGACTGTGTATTGGCAGTAGACGGTGCACTGGAATTTCAGCGCATTTGGCTACGTGGTATACAAATAAAATAATAGCGCTGTACTTTTTAAACAAAGCAAAGATTATCGAATGCAACAGTTGGTTAAAGCTTGACATTTTTTCTATGATTTTATCACTGCAGACATTTGATTGTTTACACAGTTGAATGAAAATCGAAAACAGACACGAATCTTATATATATTTAAAGTGTGTGTGGGTGTATAATCACTTACTTAGTACAAAAATAGTTATTTACCTTCGTAATGCAAGATTTTTATTGTTTATGAATCTACACTCTGGTGAAATATTTCGGCAAAATACAGTTTTGCTTCCTTCTTTAATATTTTTCAATTCAAAAATAAGTCATACACCAGCGGAGAAATGAAATATTGTGTAATCAAACTTTCTGCACAAAATTTTATAGTTATAAAATAGAATAGAAACTAAAAAAAATTTAGCGAGTATTAATTGTTAATTTTTTTTTTTTACATAGAAGATGCTACTACTCAAAGTTTTTTTTTAATTTCTGTAGTATAAATTTTTCATCTAAAATGGCAATTCCCAACGGTAGAATTAGTCCTTAGAGCACTATATAGAAATTAAGAAAATTTCGTAGAAAATTTATAAAAGGTTCGTTGCTTAAGTCTTTTGTRTMCAGTWAGTAATACATTAATAAAAATTTAYTTCAAAAYATAATAATGAAAAWTGATGCTAGAGGAATGAACTGCAAGAATGCAGTTAAAGGTTCATGTCCGGACTAAAATAAAATCGAAAATCGCAGTTAATGGTTCATGTCCTGAATAAAAAAATATCAAAAAAATATATAAATACATAAAAAAAAACATATAAAAAGCTTTCAATCTCCATTAATTGTACGATTATTTACGCGAATTCCCCAAACACAGACTAGATATGAGTTTTCAATTTATTCAGAGGTTTAGTTAGCTCCACTGGAGTGGGGCCCTGAATTCAAAAATTCTCATAAAAAAAAATTAAGGCCGAGAAAATAATTTAAGGACGAAAGAGTGAAAGGATTACAATCATTCAATGTATACATACAATCATATTCGACATCTTAACTTATTTTAATCATGGGTTGGGTCTACGTAACCGGAATGGACTCGGACTTTTATCCGGCCAAAGACTGTCAACGCGATAGAATTCTGTCACTACAACAACAACAAGTCACATATACGGTATCTGGAAACTTACCCATATCTGCGGTTTTTATGAAGGTGGTCAAAGAAAAACTCCAAGCTATGAAAGTGCGAGATGACATCAAGACATCCACAAGCTGCTCAGATATGATGGCGAACGGTCGGCCACCCTTTATAAGGAAGCAGTAGACAGGGTTGGCATGACTTGGAAGGAACGAAGACTAGAGGCGTTAGAAAAGGTAGATTTTATACTGCGTCCTCACGCTCGCGCCTCTCTACCTTTAGAACCCCCACTCTTGAGGAAATAGAGGAGATTTCGCCTTACTGCAATCCGTCTGTCCCTACTCGCGATTTATATATAGTTATACGGCGCGAGAGAACCGATGAACCATATCGACAAATGCTGATCCTCCTGAGCAAGGAGTCCATCGGTCCTATAACCGTCGGAAAAGGTGTTATCAGCTTCGGATTTGAGAGGCTGGCTCTTAAGATACCAGTTGCGATAACAAGGAACTCTGGAGGGTGAAGTTCCTTCACATTAACCGCTAGCACGTGAAGGTGGGTCAATCTCGAAAGTAACGTAGCCGATGGCATCCTAATCCTAAGCAGTAGCAGTATCTGTGGACTAAAAAGTTATAACTTCGCAAATACACTTTGTATGTAAGGTAGTATTATGATGACGTGAATGGCTTTGAATTTATAGCCCATAATGTAAAGTGATGGAATCATATGAAATATAGAATTGTGAAATATGTATGGTAAGTAGGCGTGCTTGTAACCAGATTTTGCCCAATATTCCAAAATAACATAAGGAAGTCAAAGTAATATCATGTATAAAATGTTGTTGAAATAGATTAAGTAGCTTCTGAAATATGTGAAGTGGGAGTGGTTTCCATCTGATTTAACACATTTTCATAAGACATAAAGAAATAGCGGAATGTCTTCATTCCTTCCGGCAAATTTTGTTGAAAAACAGAACTGTACTGGTTTGAGATATATGCTCATTAAACCCACTTTTTAAAAACTTTCAGTCTATGGATGCCTCTTTCCACCACGATATAATTATGGCCTTTTATATGTATGCGATCAGATAAACAGACAGACCGACATGACCGACCAAAGCATGATTTCAACTCATATTATCATATTATATTATCATATATTAATATATTATAATATATTAATATATGATAATATATTAATATATAATAATATATTTATATATAATTATATATCTATCTCGATTATTTTTAGTTGATACAAACAACTGTTAGGTGAACAAAACTATAATACTCTGTAGCAGCATTTGCGGCCGTATAAAAATTACCGCAGACCAACAAAACAGAAAATGGTCTTCAATATTTCTGCAACACAAACGAATCATGTTTATAAAATATACTTTCGATGTCTAAAATATTACAGGAGTAAAGCACTCGAGCTTCTTACTCTTCCGATATGTATCTCAACTTTACAAATATTCATTAATCGAAACTAGTTGCTGAATGGCCTATACGAAACCTCTTCCAATACAAATAATCCATAAATAACTAAGCGTTTTAGACATTCTCAAGGTCATTTCGAGAATTTACGCGGATTTCCATGTACATATGCTAGAAAATATTATAATAACTGGCATTTGATGCTTACAAATCTTTCGGCTAATAGAGTTGTAAATATCATGGTCAGAGTATTGCAACATGTGATTAACCATGTTCTTAGTGACGCGGTTGATTGCCACATCGTGGTGCTGGTTCATTATGACACAACAAAAGCAAAAGCGCATAAATGCATAAGCCTTAAAGCATTAGTACATGCTTGCGCACATTTTATGGATTATGACTGATCATAATCTCCATGCTGGAGTTGTCAACATGGCTAGATCTGTCAAAGCATTTTCCCTGGCATGACAAGCGAGATGTTAATATTATGTCAATAATGGCTGTGTGACACGGCGCTTTGACGGCGATATGGCAATAATGTAAAATTAGTCACAAGGTATCAGTTGACATTGGAAAAATAAAAGAAATAAAGAACGAAGAAAGATGTATTGGAAATAATAACAGCAACAGATATGTTTCAATGTGGAGAGCGGTTGGCAACTAATTGGAAACATTGCCAAAAATCTCGTTTTTGTAGGGTATTTTGAAAATAATAAAAAAATGCTTATATATTCCGAGAATTTTGTTCTAAATGAAGATTTTAAACCCCTTTGAAAATCCCAATGAAAAAGAAGCAACAGCTTCGAATGAAAGGCTCCCCTTTTGATGACAACTACAGTAAACTAAATTGAGAAGCTGACGCAGCTCAGCTGGTTTATGTCCCCGTAAATGCGATGGCCGGGACAGGGACGGAACCAGTAGGTCCTTAAGTCCTTTTATGAGCGACTGGAGCGCGATTACGACAATTGCACCACCATCTTTGGTACATTAGTAGGAAAATTCGGTCGCCATGGCAAAACCTTTCCAAATAGGTTGATGCTAATCGACTTCGCAGGGACCCAAAATATGATTGTCTGTAGTACAAGATTCCAGCACAAGAAAATTTACCAMGCTACTTTACTTAGCCCCCGGTTCGAAAAGTTCAAAACCAGATCAATCATGTTGTGATAGATAGATATAACGACATGTATCTGGTCCAGAGTGGGCACTTGAAACGTTAAATCCTCTCTTGGCGAACAATGACCGACCTCTATAAGTCTCTCATCATTCTCGTCCTTCTATATGGATCGAAGGCATGGACAATGACATCATCTGATGAGTCGGCCTTAGGAGTATTCGAGTATTCTGCAAGGTTATGCAGAAGATTTATGGGAGGCAGCGGTTGTATCGGCTAGATCATGTTGTCCGGGTAGAAGAGAACACTTCTCTTGAAGATTTCGATTCAATCTCCGCTGTTGGAAGCAGAGGAGGTAGAAGACCTCCACTCCGTTTTAGAGATTAGGTGGAGAAGGACTTGGGTACCTCGAATTGGAGCCAAACAGCGAAGAGAAGAAACGACTGGCGTGCTCGGCTATAACGGTGTCAGCGATGTCAATGCCAATAAAGAGGAGGAGGCTCAAGAAACTCTTCGATTAGTATGGACCGTAGATTTTCTGTCCGAGGTAATTAATAAGCAATCCCATATCCATTCTGTCGCCAAGATTTATTCCATCTGGAAACGTTGCATTCTAGCATTGCGCTTGCTGGAAAATTCGGGAAGAAGCTATACTAAAGTCCACCCTAAGGAAAACAAACATGGACTGTAAGCCCTTTCCCCTATACTAATTATTTCACTTATGATTCCGTCGAGACATAAGATTGTCATAATATTTCATGCCATCTTCTTACAAAAACTGAAATATATTATTAAACTTTTTGAAGCAGTTCTGAATAGCTATCGCTGGGAGCTATGATTCTACATATAAACATATGATAYCCGCTTCACCAACGATGAGGAAATTATGGTGTTGTAAATTTTCCGCTTTTAATAACTCTTCAATACAAACGCGAATGACTGCGAAGTCAATAGTTTGTCGTACGAGCATTTGCTGACCGAAGAAGAGCAACAAGAATTGCACTTAATCGCATAACGGTCTGAAACCTTTTATGTCACCACACGTTTATTTCCTTTTTCGACAGGCTCGTATA
>NW_017535431.1:0-1033 GCF_001853355.1 Bactrocera latifrons
AGGCATTTGTTTGTGGAAATAAGGGCACAGTGGTTAAATTATACTCGAAACAGCTACAAAAAATAAACCGTTATTTGATTGCACATTGTCGTCTACTGACTGCTGTTTAGCCTCTGAGTTGGGTTTCATTCTGCCCATCTGTCCTAAAGTGTTGGAAGCACCTTATCCGTATAGCAATAACAAGCTGTTTATTTTTGTTATATTTTCTTGGGAAGACTTCGGTGCTCCACTAAATTCCAACTTTAAGAAATCCCGTAAACATGAATCTAGGCTATTCCATTTAATTAAAATCAAAGCTAAATTGGAACCAGCGTAGGGATCCAGATCGCGCAAGTTCTACCAGCCTTCCAAAATGAAGATGTAAGGCGCTGAGAAAGATCAATAAGATATTTTAATTTTGTCATATATATCTTCTCTGTTAGTTTGAATTTCATTCCATCTACAACATACCTATTGAGCTACATACTTGTATTCCACCTCTTTTCCATCAGTTTTCAACAATCGCGCTTTAGTTATTACATTCACATACGAGTGCTCCTTGCAAGTACTTGGTCATAATGAGTATTAGGTGGCTGACACCTGCCGGTTTCGTGGGTTGCTGGGCACTCATGCAGAAACTTGAGAAAGTTCAACAGCTGTCGTCACAGCTGAGTAGCAGCTGGTTCAATACACTTTTGTTGTTGTTTTCTTGGTGGTATGAGAGCTTCATTAGCTTTACTTTATTTAACACAGGTAGCATTTTGCTAAATTGAAATTTGTTTAATTTTGGGAAGCTATCGTGAATACACAGGATATGCAAGATTTGAATCGACATTTTCATTGATATTCTCAGTTGACGAAGAGGAAACACCATTCCGATATTTTTTATTAAATTTTGCGAAATGTGGCCGGCAAACTTTAGTTATTTTTTAATATTGTTAAGTAACGAAGACGCGTTATTGTATCGTCTAATGCTCCATTTTTACTAAACTTGATTGTTTGACTTGTTCTCAACACTTTACTACATAAATGGTGCCAAATAAAAAGCTTGCGT
>NW_017535431.1:1683-3130 GCF_001853355.1 Bactrocera latifrons
AAACACCGACTGAAACCATTGCATTTTTGAACATTCAAACCCTCAGTTTGGTAAGTCATCCATCGCATAGTGTTGACTTGGGACTGAATGACTTCTTTTTACTCCCGTACGTTAAAGTTATACGTTTTTCGGCACCTGAAGTGCCGTTTAATGCATTCAGTAAATATTTTTGGAGATACCTCAATCTGGCCGAAGTGTTTCGAAAATTGGTTCTGATAAGACAGAATGCAACTATATGAATAAACTACAGTTTGGTATCTCAATTTCTACAGTCCCCATTCGGTGTTAGTACAGTTTTTCTATTCCCCACAACAAAACATCTGAGCATCAACATAGATACAGAACTGAACTGGAAAATGAATACTGACAAACAGACTAAGAAATGTTATAGATATATTCATATGAAAAGTGGTAACTCTTTATGATATTAGGATTAGAGAGATGCTGGTTGGAACTGGAAGCGTTATGAACATAGCGAAATTCAGAAGCAGAAATTAATTTAAATCAATAAATACGGAAAAGCAGACGAGTTGGCTAATTCAGAACTGTCTGTAGACAAATCCACAGTAAAGACAATATCGTGTTTACCATTAACKATTAAGAAGAAGTGTAAGCTTAAATTGACCAAAATTCTCAAAACACACGTAAGTCTGCACCAATATAAAGTATAGCGAAACAGATATGGCTAAACTAAAAAGGACTAAAAATAAAGACTAAAAAAAAAAATTAAGAAAAAAAAATGCTAAAAAAATATATAGATTCAGGAAAAATATTTGCACTAAAAATAAAATATGTCCGATAATATTAATTGCCGTAGCTGCAAACTAAAGGAGAGCAACGCAACGGTTCAACATTTCCTCTGTAAGAGTCCAGTTCTATCACAAATGAGACATCGAACTCTTGGAATCYATAAGATAGCAAATCTTGAATATTTATCTATACAATCTTAACGGAGATAAATAGGTTTATTACGATAATGTGCGAAAATGACGCATAAAGCGCTTATTGAGCCGAAATGGAAGCACCCTTAGCTACTTACATAAGGTGTAAGTGTAAAGTATATTATATAAATATTTGATTTGTCTTTATAAGCAAAAGAATTTAGAAATTTGTATGATGTCAAGTTATAGTATATAATCCCATGAAAGCCTTTGACATGACATTTAGTATACACTCGTATTAACCTTCCCAAAATAAACCAAAATGCTTTATGTGATATTTCTAATTTTGATATTTGATTAGTGAGGTATTCTGATCAGAGTGTTCATTGTTTGCAATCAATAAACCCACAAATTGGCCCACAGTTAGGCCAGTTCAATTTATTTATATATGTATATCCTTTCCATATCGAAGGATCGACTAAGGTCTGATACTTAGCTATATRTCGTTTACAAATGCCCATATTTCTAATTTGATATAATATTTATAAAAGTGCGAAAAATATACA
>NW_017535431.1:3397-4721 GCF_001853355.1 Bactrocera latifrons
AAAAAAGGAAATTTTTTAAATTTTTTTTTCATGAAAAAACTTTAAAAGTTATACGCAATTAATATTATGCATGATGCATAACTCGTATGAGCAACACATAATGTTTAAACCACTTGTACGAATGCTCCGGTCATTAGGTATTTATTTTAATTTTACACAACTTTTGAAGAAATGATTTTATGAAAAAAGTAGCAATAAAATTTTTGTATTAGAATATTCTTTTCAAAAGTTGTACAAGTATATAAGTTGCTAATGCAAAATATTAAAAAATTCCATGTTTTTCACATGAAAATAGAAATATAATATTAATTGAAAAGGAAGAATTGGTTATGTTTAGTCCTTTTTAGAGTGCAAGCTGAAACTTTGCAGAAAAATAAATAATTTGGAAAAAACGGACACCTTAAAATATTTATATAAATGGCACATATATCCCTAAGCAATAGATATTGCTTTACATTCAATGTATTTATGTTATTATAATTGCCATTGTTGGCGACATTTCGGCTGACGCTTCAGCTGTTTGCCAAATTCGGTTACCTATGACAATTATCTATTTATTTTAAATTGTCACTCATTATACCATTTATTATTGAAAACGAAAATTGGTGACGGCCAAGAGCAACGATGTTTCACTACCCATATTTGAGTTTTATTTAAATAGATACTTTCGAATTCAATCAAAACAACTTTGACTATATTTATATTTCTCCACTTATGACACACACCCATCCATTTAATTCATAATTCCATCAATATGTTCTATAATTTTAACCAGATTTAACCTTTATGTTTGTTGTGTGCTCTTTCTGTGTATTTGTTGATATGTTCTTATTTGTTGCGTATTAGTACAATCATCAAAACAATATCAAGTCTCATATGCACATATGCACATATGCACATATTCAATTTATACGATATACTGTAACAATAAAGGCAATAAACAGCGTTGTGGCCAATTTGCAGTGGCTTGCAACAATAATTGCTTTTAAAATTTGTGATGAGACGAGAGCATATGTGTTATGGTTAAATGTGTTGAGATGAGTTATCAAACAATATTAAGTCATTTAATATATCATTACAACATCACATGCGTATGATGAGACTTCATATAATATATTGCCGTTAGTGCGGTAAAAATGAAAAGTTTATATGAAAGAAGCTGGAGGAGCTGCAGTCTGCTGATGACATGCCTACATGAAAGTATATGTCATGTCAATCACTTGATTCGAATATATATTTTTGCGAATTTTTATTATGAGTTGTCAAGATATTTGAGATTTGATCGGCTATGGTGATACGAATAAAATTTCTCAGTTGTCTAAAA
>NW_017535431.1:5021-6034 GCF_001853355.1 Bactrocera latifrons
ATGTATGCCAATACTCCAAGAGTATGTAACGAGCACCCAAGAATGGAGCTAGGATTTAATCATGGCCGACTACATCAAAGTAGTATTGAGCAAAGGTAAATATGTATGCGTATTTAAGCAAATAGAAAGATGCAACGATTTTCCGAACGATAACCGACAAAGCTAAATCTAAGGTGTTGATGTGACAAGACATTTCTAAGTGTTGTGATAAGAGGATGTGTTATATTGAAATGTGTTGAGATCAACCTATATTAAGTCATATGTTTTATCATCACATCATCACATGCGTATGACGTGACGTCATATAATRTATTGTCGTTTGTGTGGTAAAAATGAAAAGTTTATGTGAAAGGAGCTGCAGTCTGCTGATGGGATACATGAAAGTATATGTCATGTCAATCACTTGATTCGAACATATATTTTTGCGAATTTTTATTATGAGTTGTCAAGATATTTGAGATTTGATCGGATACAGTGATACGAATAAAATTTCTCAGTTGTCTAAAAGTTAAATGGAATTAGCTTCAATTAAAGAATATTGCAACCACTATTGAAAATGCAAAGAAAATTATTAAGCGTTCACGCTGAAGTAGAAAGAAGGGACTTAAAAAAGAACTAACAAATAAAAAAGTCTACATAGTTTTTACTTTCTCTTTGCTTTGCTTAGTACCTATATGAACACATGAACATAGACATATCTGAATAAAGGGTAAACAACAATAGCCACAAAAAGAATTCAAATATTAAAAAGTACCATACTGCTACCTGAAATCRTATGAAGCTCTTTGTTTATATTACAGCAACCCTTAGAAGGAGATGCTCTTGACGCTCGGTGGTAGCTAACCAATTCTTTATATTCGAYYTTAAGAATTTGTCTGTAACACACTCTTAGCTCTTCGTGCGCTCCATACTTTTACTACTGCTATTTTATCTACTTATTTGCATTCTTATTCTATGCTATGCTATACAATCACAAAATATTGAACTACAGTCAGTGGCAGGAACGCACATGG
>NW_017535431.1:6999-8578 GCF_001853355.1 Bactrocera latifrons
AGTTTTAAATCCCGTCTTATACTTTTCTTTCACGTGTACAAATAAAGAAGCAATTAATATAAAATAATAAACATTTCCACAAGTAATACCACTTTATGACCAAAATTGTTCAATTTCAAYAAAAACTGTTCAAGCCCTTACCACATATTTGGACCTCAGTGCCTACAGTGGACTTTGATCCGACAAAATATGGGTCAATGTGTGAGATACATAATTGAAATTCAGAGAGATTCCTTTCCTGATAGTAATATGCCCCCTGTCTAAAATTGCTTGAATGTGGTCAGTACCCTGATTCCCCATACCTGTTGTTTGACTTTATTTTTTTTTTAGTTCATAGTACAACAGATGTACTTACATAYATAAAAAGTGAAATTTCATACTAGCAGTATTTGAACTTGGAAGACTACACACATATATCATAATAATATTTTATATGTGTCACCATTTGGACTCAAGTGGCATATAAAGCCAGCATTTGGGTTAAGTGACGTGTCGGATAATGTAAAGTATGCAATTAAATTTCAATTTTCTACAACAAAGTAGATACAAAGTAAGTGTGAGAGCTACATAGTATGCCAAAGCATTAAGWTTCAGTTTTCTGTTTGAAAAGGCAACAAGTCATTAAATTATTCGAAATCTTCGCTAAAAAGCAAACAAAGAAAATCACATTCAGAAATGTTCGTATGTGTCTTTGCAGCTTGCCGTATGGGCTATGGATGGAAGTAATATATAATATTGTCCTTAATCGCTGTTACTAATGCACTTCTCAAAGTGACATTTTTATTTGGCGCAAGTACATTATACGAGTGCAGCGATATATTTTCAGTTACACGTATGTTTGCGTTTTCCCTGAAAGCCATAAAAGTTCTGCGTGATGGCATTTTCYACACAAGAACGTCAAAAATGTATTATTATAGCATGCTAAATTTAAAGTTAGAATACGTGAAAACTACTTTTTATTGAAGTGGTGATATTAGAGTCGCCTTTGTACGCCTAATRATATTMAATTTTTTACCTAAAGTGTACTCCACTTCAAGGTTCCTTAATTTTTTAAAGGAAAAACATAAAAAATTCAAATTTAATGGGGAACATTTATAACCATTCGAAAGAATATTTTTTGGCATCTATTCTTTTAGATTATCTCTTTCAAATGTTGGCCGTGGCTACGTCCTGGATGGCCCATCTGCTTAGTCCAGATTTCGATCAATCTTTCGAGCATTTCGGGGTTGTCCGTATAGACTTAAAACTTTATATATCCCTACAGGAAAGAGTCTAACGGATCTTGCCACCATCTGGTCCAAAGCGTGAAATTATCTGCTCACCGATGTGTTCTCTCGATAAATCCATGGATTAGTGCGCTGTGTGGGAAGTGGCGCCGTCTTGTTGAAACCAAATGACGCAAAGATCACGAGCTTGAATTTCAGGCACTAAATAGTCAGTTATCATGGCGCAATAACAGTCGCCATTGACGGTAACATTCTCACCGGCACTATTTTAGAAGAAAGATGGACCTATGATTCCACCGACCTACAAACCACGCCAAAACCTTTTTTTGTGGATAAAACAGCAGTTGTTGAAT
>NW_017535432.1:0-5217 GCF_001853355.1 Bactrocera latifrons
ACTTCGCATTTCTCTTCCTTGTCTACCCGTGAACTTCTAAATTGCTTTTTAAACTTTTGTACGTGTATGTGCTGTTCCGCTACCAGAAGGCGACTGCGGTACCGGAAAGATGACAAATTAGCGTTAGACAGGTGGCGGGAACTTGGACACATTGTAATGTATATTCACATGTTTGAAGCTAAACTCAAGCTGCTGGATACACCGAAAAAATATTATATCGACCATTCTTCTTTGACAGCAAAATTATGACTCTAACTATGTTGAAATATTAGYCAAACAAAAACAAAATGTTTACGTATTTACACACGTTCAACAATTTACCATTTGATGCTGAGTCAACTAAACACAATTAATGCTCAAATATTCTTATTCTTAATATTATTTAAAAAATTCAAGGTTCGCTACGTTTTTAAAGAAAAAACACATAAACTTTAATTTTAATGGAGAACATTCATTATCATTCAAAATAAAATCTTTCGGTATTTATTTACTTATCACTTTCAAATATTGGCCGCTACAACATCTCAGATGGTACATCCATTTATTCTAATTTCTAACGGTGTGATATCACACGATCTGGGTGGCTAATCGACTGGCCCAAATTGTGAAAATCTCTGCTTACTAAAGTGCTCCCTCAATAAATCCATTTATTGCTATAATGTTTGAAAAGTTGCGGTGCCTTGTTGAAACCAACTATCGCCGTGATCATGACCTTCAATTGCAGGCACCAAATAATCGGTTACCATTGCATGGTTATCAATGTCGCCATTGACGGTTGGGTACTCACCGACATCATCTTGGATTTCTGCTTCAAACCGTCGCTTTTTTCTTTATTAAGTTGTAGCTCTTGAATCTTTTGAGGTTGTCCCAAATAAGACCATTTCGTCTGTTAAGTTACCCATTGAGCTAATGGTTCAAGAACTTCGGAACTTCTTGGAACACTTCAAGAGCCCATAGAGTGAAACAATGTCACTTAAGAAGGTCCAACGGCTTTAGTTCTTGCACAAGCTGTATTTTGTATGTTTTTTTATTTAAGATCTCAACGTMAAATGCTTTASAGAACAAGAATTTTTGTAATAAATTATTGTTCAGGCGTACATAAGTTCCGAAGAGATCCCAAGCAATKCTCAATGAAAATAACTTGCCGGCTTGACACAACTTACGCGTGATCTGTCAAAAAATGGTAGGCGGTTAAAGAAAATTTTTTTTTTTTTATATTACAAAGATCATGTAAAACTTAATATATCTTACTTAGACTATAAAAATATTGCGTTTAGAAAAAGAGGCTGCTTCTTAATTAAACAAAGACAATTGAGGTACTCAGAACCCGTCATAAAGTATCGTAAGATCGCAAAATTATAAATGTTTACACTTTTTTTTTTTTAAATTGTTGTTGGATTTCATACAAAAATGTGTTTACACATTTACAATTCTCAATGATATGTTTTCGAATCGTTATCGTTATAACTTTTTGAGACTTGTGAAAATCCTAAATATATAATTGCTTCATGAGTTAATTAATTTTCAAAACGAATATTAAACTTCGTCATAGTCTAGAAGAGAAGAGAATAAGTGTTTCACTTATAAATTAGCTGTTCTTAACTTTCATTATGAATTCTAATTTTTTTTAACATTCAAAAATAATTGGTTTATTTACATTATCCTATAATGTTTCTGCATTACTCACGACCTCTTTGCTTTTGCAAAATATGTAATGCATGTTGAAGGCGCAGACTGTTTTATATATAACCATTTAATATTAAATTAGTTGCTTCTTTATTTATGGCAAATACAAGACAATAAATACTCATAATAATGGGAATATAAAGCAGCAGAAAGTAATTTCGGTGTTTTATAACATGSTTTTTATTTTAACGCATACATAGGCAAGATTATTCCCAGGTCTAGCCTTGATGTAAAAAAAAAAAACAGTTGTTCCATATGAATTATCATTAAACTAAGTGCTATTTGGCAAACAAAACCCAAATTAACACATTAACGCCATACGAAATGTTTGAGATATACAAATTCTCTCTTTTTTCTTCTCGCCTATTTAATCACAAATAATTCATTGAATGTAATTAATGGATTAGTGCTAAACCTTTGGTCGTTCGTTAATAGTTAGTGCCTTTCATTTGCTTCGCAAATTTTTGTTTGCCTTTCACGTGCGAATATTACTCATACGAGGTGTGTTCAAAAAGTATCGCGAGTTTTGAATTTTCGCGGGTTACGTATATTCGAATTTGGAATTTTTTGTGGCGTTATGTTGGTACTCATGTCTCTCACTTATGCCGACAATCTCGGCCATTTTTAATATTCATTTAATTGTTGACAGCTGCTTTTCTTGCACGTGTTTTGGATCGTCTTCGATTTTTACCTATTCATAAAAATGGATCAAAGAACCTGTATCAAATTTTGTGTGAAAAACGAAATTAAGTACGCGGATGCATTCCGAATGTTGACTGTGGCATACGGGGAAGCTAGCTTGGACCGAAGCAACGTTTATCGGTGGTACAAAATGTTCTCAGAAGGCCRAGAAKAYGTGACAAAAATTGGCTTTTGCACCACGATAACGCCCCTGCTCACAAATCGTTGCTTGAGCGCGACTTTTTGGCCAAAAACAACACACTAATGATGCCGCAGCCACCGTATTCCCCAGATCTGGCCCCCTGTGACTTTGTCTTGTTCCATTAACTGAAGAGGCCCATGAAAGGACGACGTTACGCTTCTCTTGACAAGATAAAGACGGCAACGAAGGAGGAGCTGAAGAAGATAAAAATAAAATGATTTTTTGAAGTGCTTCGAAGATTGGAAAAACCGTTGGCACAAGTGTGTAATATCTCATGAGGATTACTTTGAAGGGGACACAATACATAGATATTCATGAATAAATAAATAATTTTTGAAAAAACACACCCCGTACTCTCTGTATACGCTTACCCACTTGTGGCATATGTATGTGTTCGATTGAATCTGTGCAGCGAGCACATTGCGTGTTGTCACAGAATATAAAACGCCTTAATTGTTACCTCGAAAAATATTGCATATTGAATAACTGAATAAATAGTTTAATAATTTGCTTCTGGATATTGGATCAAACCAATTGGTTTCAAAAAATTTAATCATGAGTAGAAAGTAATATCTCCGTATTTGGAAACTAGTTGCCATGTTTAAAAAAGAATAGACACCCTAAACATCGCTGCCAGATGTCATACGCTTAGTCTGTGTGCCCACACTATCATCTGAGAAGAAGTCTAGATTACAACAAAGCCTTTTTAGGGGCATTTTTTATATTTTATTTAATTAAATTTTTAAGATTAACATTCCAATCAGGTCTGCGACACATGATGGAGTTGGCAGGTGAAAGCTATGAGGTAACCACAAAACATGTCAGTGGCTAGTAAGGAGTACACAACGAAACATGTCGAGCTATTGTAACCCTTTAACCGCCAACGCGAATGGAGTTTATGTAAAGTGCATTCGGTTAGCCACCAACATATTGACAAAGCCATATACATATGTACGATATTCCCACATTTTACCTTTTAATTGCGGCTTCATAACTTCTTATTTTATTATATGATTTCATGGAATTCATCCGTTGTACGTAAGCTTACTTTTTGTAACGAAGTATTTTTATTGCTTATTGCGGCTCAATTWTCAGTGATTCAACATGTTTGGAACTTTATCGTCAAAGCTTAGCTCTGTCACTGTTTGTTATGAGAGCCCGCCGCAAGCTAATGTTTACAATGCCTCGAACAGTTATGATAACTAATAATTTTTATACTCATGCAAAGGTATATTTATACACACTGTGTGAAAGCTCAGGCCACCGTTATCTATTTTTCAACTAAACTATGCAGTAACAATAAAATATATTATAATATTTGGATATTATATTTTTCTTTCAGCCCGTGTAGGCGCACAGACGCATAAGCAACATCATTTCAGTGAATTTTAGTGTTTATATCCAACTGTTACTTTTATTTCATATACTCTTATTCGCTCTTCTTATTTTTTGTTATTTTTGTAAACTCAACGAGCGTATAATTCGAGCAATTTTGATTTCCCCTCTCTCACCAATGCAATTGAACGCGTCTGTGCCTGAGTTTTTTAGTATAAATATTTTGTTGCTTTTGGCCAAAAAAGTGTTCAATAAATTGTTAATTAATTGTCTATCCGATTTTATCTATTTTTTATGTTATTTAACTTTTTTTTTAAATAAATTGCTTCCAAATTTTCATCAAAGTTCCTCACATACAATCACCACTCATATGGAGTAAAGTCAGCCGGGTGTTTAATAATTCTGATATTAGTTATATAGCCGCTTGATCAATTGCTCTTCCAATTTGATGCATTTATGACTAAAAAATACATCATTATCAGTAAAACACACATTCCCATTTTTTTAAGACAACTAATATATTGACCGATATATGCGGTATAAAGTTCGAAAAACTTTATATCAGGTATGGGAGCTCAGGTAAGTATTGCTTCGATTGGACCMATTTTTGTTACACAGACATATCAATAAAGGTTTATCGCTGAATTTCAATTTCACATCTCATATATTGACCGACGTTTMCTTTCAAAAGTCAACTTTAGATACCGGGCATTCAGTATCTAGTGACTAGAACAGTTTTGATTGGATTCGGCGAACTTTTAGTCATATGTTGACAAACTTTAGAGGCAGCCTCACTAAACGATGCGTATCTCAAATACTAAAGAATATTTTGACGTGAAATATAGCATGCATGTCACTAATAGTACTATCAACTTACAGAAACCTAATTAATCGATTCGAAAAAAATGCGAAGTATAAATTAAATATTCACCTTCTACATTTCATCACAGTAGTATATGTTAATTTAGTTTTTAGTTATAGACCTTTTCAGGTTTTCATTTAACCCGTTTCTGCCCGABGTTTATTTAAATAGTTGTAGTAATATAGTTTTTTAATCGTTTTAATGTTAGATCATATTAAAACCAACCAAAATTTTTTATAAGCTTATTGATTCCTTTTTATTTTTCCTTCATTTCATGGTAGCCAATTCTAGGAGTTAAAAAAACCTTGTTTTGGGTGAACCATTACAGCACATTCTGCAACCAAACTAATGTTTTCCTCCACATTGGTGGCAGAGAGCACGTGTGTCCAGTTTTAATATTAAATTATCGAAGTCGTCTGTATGTTTACTGATATTGTCGAGGGCGGCATTA
>NW_017535432.1:5833-6859 GCF_001853355.1 Bactrocera latifrons
CAAAAACGGTAAAAAAGTAACAGAATTCCATTTTTCATTACTGAAAAAACGTAAATGCCAATTCAGTGACAATCTGCACTCGATTTTTCGCTATCTTGCCATTGCGGCGTGTGAAAATTTTCACAATCGCATTTTCAGAGTAGGTCTAGGAGAAGCGCTTACCTAGTTGTTGAAATCGCCGGAGGCATTGCGAGGATTTGTTTCATTTCTTTTTGCATTTATAGTCATGAAGTGGTTACGGTGCAGCAAATCCACCACTACACCACTACACTATATCTAAAAACGTGAGAGCATGTACATATGTGACTTTACATGCATACACGTGCGTATATTTGTACATGCAAACTTTTTTGCTGAGTTTATGTTTCAATGAGCGAAAAATTAGGAGTTTTACACTCATTGGTAATTTATTTGCCAAAAGCTAGAAGGTGTATTTATATTACCTAACAGTTTCACTATTATTCTACGTACGTACGTTGTACATAAAACTCTAAAACTGCATAGCAAAAAGTTAAAATTAATTGTTCCTAACCAAAATCTGGTGTAAGCCGCAGCTTACCGCTTTACGAAAGGTTAGTTTCAGCCGTTTGACTCAGATGCTATTATAAAATTTCGAGTTTCTTAGTTTTAATGAAAGCTGTTTAATATGGAAAAATATTAGCGAGTATCAGATGGTTTTAAGCATACTCTTTTATGCCTCAAARAGAAAAGTTATGGAGCGAACACTTCCCCAGCCTTCGATAGCACAAAAAGAACTGCCTTTAAGTCTGATTTTGGTATCGACGTAAAACTAACCGTAAACTGACTTCAAGCAATACCAAATCTCCATCAGAATCGGGACGAACCTCTCCGAGCCGTTCGATACCAAATGAGGTTTCATACAAAACGATTCCTTACCATCCTTCTTCAATACACTTCTGGAGCAAACAATTCGTGCTTCAGGTCTGAATAGAGAAGGTTCTTCTAAAACAGTGTACAACTGCTGACGTATGCCGATGATATTGATATCATTGGCCTTAACTTCCG
>NW_017535433.1:0-7417 GCF_001853355.1 Bactrocera latifrons
CTATGATTAATATTTGTTTTTGTTCTCTATATCCTACCTATAGGAAAAGGTTAACTTGCTGAGCACAAGAAGCTTTTTAGGCCCCTAGTTAATTGAAATTATTCACACCACACTACCAGTAATATAGTTGCCACCAAGACTCCAGTTCTCCCAATTGTTACTGAGTTCTAGAACTCGTTTAACTAGCTTCGATTATACAGTGAGCAAGTCTAGGGCTATCCCCGCATATCAGATTTTGGAACGAATTCATATTGCTGAGAGTATTTGGCGAGAAATAACTCTAATCCGTTAGAAAGACCAGGTGCAGAAAAAACGGGCTACACTTGGAGTCTTCAATTGGCGCAAAGAAGCGATGCCCACGCCAACAAAGAAGAAGAAGAAGAGCGGAATACTGCATAAGTTGGCATTGCTATGATGGCTAACACATGTCGTTAGGATGGAAAAACCTGTAAATTGTCTAGAAAGACTAGAGTTGATAAACTTAGCTACAGCTACAGTTAACTAGTAAATAAACTAGAGTATAGTTAAAAAGGAATTTCTGATAATCTTTACGGCTATACGCTTAGCATTCGGCATATCAAAAGTATGGACAAGATGCTTAGTTTCAATTGCCATTCCTCAATAAGTATAATCAAATTTTCGTCCACCCGTCAAGGCTAACTGTAAGATTGTTGCCGACAAAAACGAGTTTGACAGTTCTTCTAGTATTTTAATCACCGTTATAAATTTGACAACCGCTGAGTTTTGGTTGTCAACGAATTTGTTCAAAAATGCGCCATGAAATCTTAAGGTGAGCAACAGTGGCGCAAGATGACTTAAGATGGAGCCGTGTTGGCAGCCATCTTTAATTACAAGACAACGAGCACCGAACCAAGTCACGAGCTGCCGTGTATCTTATGTGCATGCTACAACAATAGCAACAATTACAATAACAAGTAGAAGAAAAGTGAAAAATTACACAACTGCAGCAGGATATGAGGCCAAGGCACATAACGAAGCAACGGACAAAGCACGTGTGCGACGAGAGTTTACGCCTATCTACGACACACACACACACACGAACACACAGTGATAAGCGCTTTGTGTAGTTAGGTGTATTGCCATAAAAGCGGTGGCATGGCATGACAGCAAAGTGCGGTAGTAAAATGTCAGTTTAATGTCACGAACTGCCAACTTGAAGCGGAGCAAGCGGCACTTCAATGTTTTGGCGCCGTGTGGAGCGGGGCGCTGCCAACTTAATGCCAACGTGCAAAGGCGGCCAAACTAGCAGCGCAACGGAACAAGGGAATAACCTTGCGCCGCTGGCGAAAAGTCGACAAGGCTAGCGTTGGTTGAAGAGCATGGGCGACTTTAGAAGGATGTGTGTGTGCATATCCGTATATTTGTGTGTAGATGTGTATATATGTATTTGGCGAACTAGTAAATTGCGGCGCAGTTAAATGCTGAAGTGCAAAAAGCTCCAAACAAAAAGAGAATATGATGACTGGAGCGTGGCGTGGCCATCAATGCAACGGCCACGGCTATGGCTATGGCAACGGCAAAGCGGGTAAGGTACGGCGATGTCGTAAGCGAGGCAGCTGTGAAATGGAGTGAAGTGGATTGTGTCATGAATAAAATATAATTTCATAGAGTGAGTGCGCATTTTATGCCCTATCTCCAACGCTGCCTCCGCCTCTGCCGTTGCCGCTGTTGCTGCCATTGCCATTCTTCGTGTGACACATCAAGCGTAAGGAAGTTGATAAGCAATATGCACACAAACACACACACTTAAATGTGTAGGTATGAATGTATGTATGTCTAAGTGTATATTTGTATATATATAAGCAGCGCTGCAGAGCTCAGGGCTGCTGTCAAATGAGCTGGTGAATTGAGACCTGAAAGCTGACAAAATGCGCTACAGGCGATGATGAACAACATCACGCCTCAATGCGGTGCAAACACTCAAGAACACACAAACACATGCACTCCAATATATAAACTTTCTCGAAAGTGCAGATACATACAAGTATGTGTGTGTGTGTGTGTGAGAGTGTGTTTGCGCGTCTGTTTAAGAGCTCGAGTGGAAAAAGGCCAAGCAATTTGTCCTAAGTGCCAATTTTTGATCCAGCTTCGCGTCAAGCACAACAACAGCAATAACAGCGATAAGTGAAAGTATGCAATAAATGTGTAAGTACGTGTACATATACGTTAGCTCCCTCTCACTCTCTCTATCTGCGTATGTGTGTGTCGCTAGTGAAAGGGTTGTTGGGCTTCAGCGCCCATTTGTTAGCCTTATTGGCGATAATTTTTGTGCGTAGGCGAAGGTCTCGTTATCCTAGAAAGCTGCAGGAATGTACCACGTATGCGCGTGCGTGTGTGTATGCACCGTTATATACTTAAGTATGCATAAATTTGTGCGTGAGCAACTTAATAGAAATGCTAAAACTGAAGTTTATTGGCGCAAGCCATCGAAATGAAGTTTAAATATTCACTACATGCACACATGCGCCGAAGTATGTGAGGATATTAAGGAAATTAGTTTGTAGCAAGCTAAAGGTAATAAATCAAAAAAATTACAAAACAAACATTGAGATGGTATAAACATTTAGACCTACTTTAAAAAGCACAATCGATTCAGCCGAAGTTTGATGGACCTGTTGAAGTAGTGGATTTTAAGAATAACGGTTGTTCGCAGAAGAAAACAGAAGTAGTAGAGAATTTTTGAAAACAAAAAAAAAAAAATCATAATATAATGAAACTAGTCAAAAAATAAAGATAAAATAAAAAACATTAAGGTGCAAATAATTTATGGAGGAGCTGAGGTCGGGAAAAGAAAGGAGAGGGCCGTTGTTAAATTTTTAAGCGTTAACAACGGTTTATCTGGATAATCTTATAAAACTATGAACTCTATAGCAAAGTTATATGGCAATGTTTTAGGCAATGAAACGATCTAAAACTTTTGTAGGAGACATTCATAAAAACATTTTGGACATAACCTCAAAATGTATCTGAGAAATTCAAATAATCCAGTTTTTTTAACAATTTTTTTTTTCTTTCGTGAATTTTGGTGTACTTTCTTATATACAATTATTAGGTTGTCAAATATCTCCTTTTTTGTCTGTTGAATTTTGCGGCTATGTACGAGTATAAGGCGCTACAGACATCTTTGAAAGGTCTGGACATAACCTAAACGACGCTATGCATGATTAGTTTGAATATTGCGTTCAACAGTTATAGACGTGTAAACATTTCCTTCGTTAAAGTCAAATCCACTAGAGACGTTTCGTGAGATTGACGGTGATTCGATCTGCGGAGGAATGGTTTCGACGATTCAGAGCGGGTGAAAACGACACCATGGATAAGCCATCCGGTGGAAGACCTATGACGACAAATCAAGGAAAACATCGAGTTAGACCGGCATGTGGCATCTCGTGACATCGCCCAAAAGATGGGAGTTAGTCACCAAACCATTTTAAAACATCTGCAGAAGGCTGGATACACAAAAAAGCTTGATGTTTAGGTGGCGCATGATTTGACGCAAAAAACCTTCTGAACCGAACAACGACTGCGATATGCTGCTGAAATGGAACGAACTCTACCTATTTTTGAAGCGGATGGTGACTGGCGACGAAAAATGGATCACTTACGATAATATCAAGCGAAAGCGGTCGTGGTGGAAGACCGGTGAATTGTCCCAAACAATGGCCAAGCCGAGATTGATGGCCAGGAAGCCTTCGCTGTGCGTTTGGTGGGATTGGAAGGGAATTATCCACTATGAGCTGCTATCATATGGCCAGACGCTTAATTCTACCACCTATTGCGAACAACTGGACCGCTTGATGTAGTAACACTACAGTAACACTTTTTATAAAGCACTGAATAAAGAGCAAAAAATAGGAAGGGAGATATTTGACAATTTAATACACTTTTTTTTTTAGTTAAAAAAATTTTCTATTTTTTATATTAACCTAATATCGGTACCAGCCAAGCTACGTACCCGTCTCTGTGCAGAAAAACGCACATCAACAAACAAAAGTAAGGTTAGATGTCAAGAAGCTACAATAACAACAGACAGCCGACCCTTTTCTACTCGACTTCCACTCCTGATCTCTGATAGCACTCGTGTGCCGTGTCGGCGGCGAGTAACAGAAGGTTTCAAGACCAGATCATACTCTTGTAGAACCCCCAGTGAAAGTCCGAACTGAGTCCCAGAGCATACCAAAATTATGGAGAGAACACTTCTCCACCCTGCTGAATGGCAGTAATGGCGTAAGACCAGAACATGGCGGATCCGATTCCTCAATCGACTTACTACGAACTGAGTACACTTGGAAACGCCAATTGACGCCAAACAGTAAAAAGGAAGAATGATTGGCGCGCTGTTGTAATTTCAGCTTTAACCGCGTAAGCGGTGTCTACGCCTATAAAGAAAAGGATTCTTGAAATAATTTCATCGATCATCGCCGGTGACAATTCGATACAAAACTGTTTTTCCTTCGTGTCTCTGAAGCAAAATTTCACAAGTAATTTTCGGTTTTCTAGTTGTCTTTCATTCAATCTTTTCCTTGGCTTGCAAACGGTCTGAAGTTGTTTTGTTGTCCAACATTTAACATGGCTGCCATTTGCTGTTGACACAAAATGTCATCTGTATACAATACTGCTTGCAGTTCGGCATCTTCAAATGTTTTTAGTGGTCTTCCGCGTTCCCCATTTCTCACATCAAAATCATTATATTCAAACCGTTGAAACCATCTTTGGCATGTTGCTTCTGATAGTGCATGATCACCATACGTCGCGACAAATATTCGTTACGGCTCCGCAGCAATTACAAAAAATTAAAGCTTTTCGCAAATTATCACTTTTCGGTACAAAATTTTGGCATTTAAAACAATGCAAAGTAAGATGTTGCTTCTTCAACGATTCTAAGGTTATATAGTTATATTATTATGAGGCAGTTTGACAGATGTCATGTCAACGAAGCACAAAAAACATTAAGGCTCGTTCACAACAAATGTTCACWTCTCACTTTAAACCGTTACACCTGCAGCCAACCTCTCAAACTTTGCCTCATTCCTCCGTGAAGTAAGTAATTTCTTCATTAAATATGGTGAACTTTTTGAGCATCAAACTGAATATGCTGTAACACCAGATGCTAAGTTTCTCTATACTCTCTTTCTCCCTCTCTTCTCACATATCCATTTCGTTTAGTTTGCTTTAGCTTATAGGTTTCATTCCGCTCAGTAATACTAATAAGGCCACGAAAGGATCAAGCGCATACAATTTATTGGGGACAGGTAAATATAAGAGTGCAGTTTAATTAAATGAAAAATATGAAAACGAAATAAAGTTCAAAAGCATTTTACACAACTACAAGCATGCTGAGGCATGAGTAACTGCATTTGCAACGTTTAATTTTAAATCTCACTCCACAATCTGTGCGCCATAGTAAATCTCAATTCAACCACAAAATGTTTTACAAATGAAATGCATTTTTTTATAACCTCAACACGAATGGAAATATGAAATCACATGCACACACATACATACGTACATATGTGTGAGAGTAAAACTGCATTGTGAGTCTGTGTGGTGCATACCGTGTAGCGGTTCGGTGTACTTTGACCCAGTTTCGTTCATTTTAAATCTTTTGCCTTTGTGCACTTCACTTTTTCCGCCACTCTTTTCCGTCCGAAACCTAGCTAACTGTTAGCACCGCGCGTGCCGCGGTGTTTGCGGGAGTGGGTGTTGCAACAAACCGCCAAAGCCACAAAAGGTGCGAAAGGAATATCAACTTTCGGAATATACTAATACATGTGTGTCGGTAGGTGTGTTTGTGCGGAGCTACAAAACTTTTATTGCTATATTTGTGTCGAAATGATTGCGCTACATTTGGAAGAAGCGCATTATTCAGGGAATGCTGCCCCTGCACAATTCGCAAAACAACAACAAGACTTGTTGGAATCAAAAGTAACAAAAAATAAGAAAAAACGAAACTTCGGCTGCACTGAAGCTGAAATACCCTTAACAAAGAAGAAATTTGTACGCAAGCACTAGATTTGGATCGTTCAGTTTGTATGACAACTATATGCCAAAGTAGTCCAATTTAAACATTTTTTTACGGAGAATATAGCGTTGTCTCCGATAATAATTCATGCGAAATTTTATGAAGATATCTCGCCAATTAAAAAAGTTTCCTATACAAGGCCTTGATTTTGACTGATCACTTCATATGACAGCTACATGCAATAGCGGTCCGATCCAAACAACTTATTTGGAAACTATACCGTTACTTTGAACAATAATCCACATCAAATCTCTTGAAGATATCTCAATAAACGAAAAAGTTTTTCATATAAAGTTTGATTTTGAACGGTCAGTTTGTATGGCAGCTATATGCTATAGTAATCCGATTTCAAAAATTYCTTCAAATATTGCAYCATTGTTATAGAGAATAATCTACGCCAAATTTCGTGTACATATMTTGTTAAATATAAAAGTTTTCCATACAAGGACTTGATTTTGATTGACAGCTGCCTACTACAGTGGTTCCATATCGGTGGTTCCAACATATGGGCAGCTTCTTGAAGCAAAAAAGTTATGCGCAAAATTTCAGTTCGATATCACAAAAACTAGTTTGTTTCCTTCGTTGTCTTACTAATTTCGTGGCAAGCTTAATATACTCTGTTCAGGGTATAAAAATAACAATAATTTTCAGCACAATTATTGCTTGCAACCGATGTGATTTACCCCGCTGCATATAATGAAATTATGGCACAACCATTTGCTTGCATTTTTACACGATTTCGCTCCATTTAATTGCAAACTGTAAAATGGCGTGTCTTCATTATGTCGCTGTAATTGAAAGCTTCTTTCATATTTATAGTTATAGTTTGAGTAACAAAACAGCATCATGTGCAGAAAGTTTTGTGATAAAATTTGCTGTAGAGCTTCAAAATCGAATATAGAAATATTTATAGATATATAGCCAAGGAAAGACACAAGAGTTTTTCACCGCACTTTATGGCTTGTTTCGGTACATTTTGGCTAGTGTTTCATAAAGAAAGAAAGTTGGCTCCAGGTTCGAACTAAAATGTTTAACCTTATTTCGATTTCCAAAAAGGATTATCGTTAAGAAAACATAGCAAAAATCAGGTGCCTCTCTGTGCGCTTGCTGTTTCACAAGTTCATAAATGAACAAGGCCTGCATTGCTTTAAATGATGTTAATAGCTAATAGTTGCAGAAAACTAAATAGTTATAAAAAGGTGGTGGAAGTCTTTCCAAGCTATATTTCTTCACTTTTAGTTATAGTTTCCCGAACCTTGCAACAATAACGTAATATATTATATAACGTATCCTATATGATTTTATATTTGGAAACTGCTATGCCTTTACTACTGCGATTTCCTGTGCCAAGTTAGGGTTTTATAACGTAATTTA
>NW_017535434.1:0-1196 GCF_001853355.1 Bactrocera latifrons
CCTCACATTTTTGTTAAAATCTTAAAAGAAAAATGATTTTTAATTAAAATATTTACTATCAAAGTTTAAGTTTTACGTAAGCTTTAATAAAATAAGTGAAAAATCAGTAAAAATAAGTGATTTATTGGAAAATAACATCATTTACTTTAAACTGTCAACAGCTGCATATGGTATATTGATTCGACCTGAACTGTTTTTTGCAAAATAACTTTTCAAATTAAAAACTTTTCCATACAAGTACTTCACTCCGATTATTCGTATAGCAGGTATATGCTATAATGTTCCAATATCGACGTTTGCAATAAATGAGCACCTACTTGGTGAGAAAAGAAAGGGCGAAAAATTTCATATCAATAACTCAATAGCTGACGAACTAGTCCTTGTAAATATTATGTAAACGAACAGCTGAATAGACGGACATAGTGAAATCGGCTCATCACCCTGAACATTTATGAATATACCATATAAGGTTTCAGGCAGCAGTTTTAGCAATCAGGCCAAAATTTTGTGCGCCCCACACATGCACATACATTTTAAATAACTACATTTGCATAAATTATAAATTTACATACGCTTTTCCCACTGTTTTACTACGTTGTAGGATAAATTAATGCTTTTAGTGACTTGTTCTTAACGCAGTATTCATAGCTGAGGGTTGCAAATTCTTGCTTTATCTCCATTTCTCATATATACAAGGATATATTCTATCAAGTATAGTAGTAACAGCCTGCTAGTTCACTTTTTAATTATGTATGCAAATAGTTGAACTGCTGCTTTGATGATTTCTCCACTTTAATGAGCATAAGTAAGAATATGAACTTTTCACCTTCGTTCTCACCCAAATCTTTACATCAGTATTAATATTATAATGGCACCTGGGGTTCAGCAAATACTATATATGTCGTTACAGAAAATTTAATACTGAGGTTGTATTGTAGTAATATTTAGGTGAAAGCATAAGTTGAAGCATGAGTGAATAATTACAAATTCCTAGAAGAATGATGTCCTTTTTATTTTTTCATCACACCACTACATACTTACAAAAAACATATGTATATTATACTACTTGAAAGTTTCCAAATTAGTAAATATGTATTTTCAAACTTTCAATCAAGGGACAATTTAACAAACTTGCGTGTGCACAGAAAAATATTTAATTTGAAAATGCTAAAAATCTAATTTCTCGAGCATAAAAC
>NW_017535434.1:5336-9589 GCF_001853355.1 Bactrocera latifrons
GTGCACTCCCTATCTATCGGTAAATATGCTAGAGACATAAAATGTTACACCGTAGATGATATAAAAAGACTTTGTGGAATGAGTGTGACCCCGCCTTCCTTTAGGTGAAATCCCATATCTCAGGACGTGATCGAGCCACAATTTCACATTTCTCGCGAATCTGTTCTAATAATTTTGGTGGTTAAACATTCCAATGTTACAGTGCAGAAATTAACAAAATCGGACTACAACCACACCTACTTCCCACATAACACAATTTTATACTTTATCTGATTCCTTCACTTTCCAGTATGCAAATCAAGCACCAATGAATTTTTAGGGATACAACTTTGTCCAAATATTGCGTTCAAAACAGGCCACCTTACGCCGAAAAAGTTTCTAAACTAGAACAAAATTACTCAGGCCCCCAGATAACTAATGTGTGGATCAAAGTTTCAATTGCGAGCTCTTTATCGAAAAAACGGTGACACATATTATAGAAATTCGGAGAGAATGCCTCTCTAATAGCAGGATGCCTGTGTGTCAAGAATGTGTTGAATCGGATCAATAATTCTCTTAGCCCACAAATATCTATTATAAATATTTACGAACTTCCAGGAGATTTTATATCGCATATATCGGCATATTTGTGAGTTAATTTAACAAAATTAAGTGAAGACTTGGCCTAAACTCTGTATAACTAGCAAATCTTATGCACTGAAAGATATTTTCCTAACTTTGATAACGAACTTAGGCCTTCTTGAAAAAATAAATAAATAAAATATAGCACAGAAATGAATGAGACAGTTTTCATTGTAACTACTAAGTAATTATGACTTTTCAATAACATATTAATACGACGGGCCAAATTACTGAAATACAATACTGCAACAGGTATTAATGACAAGGCAGTGTGTGTACTCGAATAGCAAATGGAAAAATCAACAAGTCGACTTGAATTGCCGGTTCTCTGACAAGAATTTAAATAATTCATAGTAAAAGCTGGTGAGTGATTCACGAGATTTTCGACTCTTGAGGAGAGAATAAATAATTCAGTAGAACTTCTGCCTGTTGCCAATCGTCAACAAAACAGGAACAATGAAAATTCGAGTGTCCGTTGCGAGCATTAAGGGTGTACAGGTGAATTGAGTATATTATTTGTTTGGTTGGTTTGCTTTGACCATGTATTTCATCTTATGGCGGATGATGTGACTGTGCAGGAAGTATAATAAATTCAATGATCTTTTCAATGTAGTAAATATGAGCTGACAACTTGAAGAATGGTAAAATAAAATCTCAAGAATTTAATCCAATATAAGGAAATGACAGATAGCTACTTTAGCTATCAAACAACTTTTCGTGGAGTTGAATATTTAAAAGTTTTCCTCGAAAGCATCATATATGGTATGTTCTCCAAACAATAACAACTTTACTTTAAAAAATACAAACACCCTGTACTCACCTTTAAGTTTTAAAGGAACAAAATTATTACTCTCCTTGACTAATATTATTTCTTTGTTTATTCGAACGACGTTGTTGGTTAATTAGAAATCGGCGACACACGATCATCGTAAGTACGAACGCTTGACTTCACATTTTACGAAATATGATTAAATAGAAATTAATTTACTAATTGAGTATAGCACTATTTATGAATGAAATTAAATATTCCTTTTCCACTCACTTCGCTATTAACACTATTAGCAAACATAAACATATCACAGAAACCAAATTACCTATGCACACTATTTTCTTTCGCTTTACACACATATTTTGCTTTCACTACAACACTTTACATGCATGCTTTGCATTTATTGGAACACTTACAGCCTTACACACCATTTTAACTTTATTTAAATTGCACAACTCTGAGTCAAGATTTTAAATCAAATAAAATAATTTAAAAAAGCACTTTTTCTATAAATTTCTCACGCGTTTATTACTACTTTTCCCGCAACACGAACCGATCGCGGTTGAAAAATTCCAATTGACTGACTCTGAGCAAATGTGAAGTGAGTGTGTAGAGTTCCCCACGACAGCAGAGATGCTGTTGTGTTTGTTGTATGTGGTGTAGTCTGCATGTGGAGAAGTTGTAAATTGTTTTTATTCATCCTCGTTTGAGGTCGGACATCGCAGCATAGCGAAGTTGTTGCTTCTCCTTGAAGTGTTGTTTGTGAAATAGCATAATTTTTCGATTTTGTTTTATGTTTTCTGATTGAGGTGTCAAATGAAACAACTCGCATGCGATTTTTTTTATACAATATTTATACTTTAGCGATAACTTATTTTTCTTTTTACTTATCTTGTCTAATTTAGAAGATAATAAAATAATTTAAATTTTTGTGTAATGACACCAAACATGGGAAAATGAGCTTCTGTACAGAAAATAAAAAATGGTATAAAATTAACCGAAAATAAAAATAATCACAAACTGTATATTAAACTCCATGTTGTAAAATGATAAAAATATATTTCCTATATTTCCTATATACATATACATATATACTGAGCATTCTGAAATCATTGACCAAAACTAAATTTATGTTCAATATTCATAAGTATGTAGCAATTTCAATGAACCTAAATTCAATTGATTTATAGTTTACTAATTCGTGTAAATTATTACCATTTAATAAAAATTGCAATGAAAAGTTACTGATGGTGAAAAAAGGAAAAGTAAATTTTTTAACAAATATTCAAACACCAATAGAAAAGCTGTTAGAATATTTAAACCAGTTGACCTCGCGCTTTATTTATAAACTTTAATGTGAAATTGTATTCGTACCATGAAACCACTAGATACCGAACATTAAACGTAAGTAATAATTTAAAATAGAACATTAGAAAAAATGTTTTTTCTTCAGACAAGTGATTTGGAGAGATAAAAAAAACTCATGTAATTTAATGATATGGTCAAGTATTGCACTTTATTATAAAGATGATGGTTCGCCATTATGTTTTGAAAATGATTTCGGGCAAGTGAACGTCACGGCTTGCTCCAATATATATTACAGCCGAGAAACCGTATTTTGGACTAAAATACCAAGTCCGTTCTTCTCTAACGAAACTTTAGTAATGATACAAACTGAAAATATTTATCACTTAAAGAACATTAACAAATAATAATTAAAAACTATTTAGTTAGAAGAATCGAAGGTTACATTTTGTGCTATTACTATGAAATAAACTTCAAAATGAGAACGAATCACAATAACAAGAACAACGACCTCACTTGGCCACCTTGGAACGCTTGTACATTGTCCGATATAAAACAAGTGGGTTTAAGCTGTTCTTAGCTAAAATGAATAAAATAATTTATTTTTGATATATCTGGATTTAGCACATTTGCCGTTATCAATAGTAAGCAGTAATTTGAATTCTACGAGCTTAATAAAATAGAGAATATAGAGAGTAGTAACTATTGTTCCTTAATATAAACGTAATGCATGTATGTATGATTGTAACCTTTACCTTGACAACAAGCAATAAATTAGGCGCCACTTCAGCTGCAAAACCTTACGAGTATATTATTTAGTGTGCGTAGAAAGCTACCATTAATTTTGGATGATATACATAGAAATACTTACTCTCACTTATTTTTTTTCTGGGCAATTGCTTAATTTACGGTAAAACTGTGCGGAAAAAATTGGCTATCGAATTGTAATTCTAAGATTTGCATTGCGTATGATGTTTGCGAATTTCGTTATCGAATAATAAATTCTCTCCAAGAATATGCTGTATAATACGTATGAAATTAATTAACATGTGTATACATGCAGATAATGTTACTCATACGTCCTGTATAACATTTATAATATATTATTTTATGAAACATATCAATGACTAAGGTCTCAAAACATATTTTAAAAAGGTAAAAATCAGAACCCTTTCTTATATTTTTAACAGAGCTTAGCATAAAAAAATATTTTAACGGCACGTTATCGTTGCTGATTAAGTGCACTGATCATCTTTACTCGATATGATATTTATACAAAAATGTTTCTAAACAATATTCTGTATAAAACTTTGTCACAAAAGATTATAGTTTAAGTAAAAGTCAGAAAATAAAATAGCTGTGACCTTTGGTTGTATTTGAAAAAAATTTAATACTTTATGACTACTACACTCGAAGTTGGAACCTCAAAAACAACAAAAAAAAAAAACAAAAAAAAAAAAAAAGCTCGTGGGTAGCCAGGGTGATTTTGGTTCTTCTTGATGTTATCCGGAATCAAATATTCTTGTCACTCTGGTCGGAGCTGCTGAAGTTTAATTTC
>NW_017535435.1:0-5195 GCF_001853355.1 Bactrocera latifrons
ATCTATACGACTGGTTGTTTGGTGCGTGAGATGTTAATAATATGTGGTATTCTGGAGAAATATATAAAAGCGGGTCAAACTACCCCAAAGCCCATATGTATGTATGTAGCTAAAAAGTAATGACACTTACTGCAGTAATTTTATAACTTAAGAACGGGCTCACAACAGTCAGATTGATTACAGTATGTACTCATACACTGGAATGATGGCTGCAATTTGTCCACATTGTGATCCCATTAACTTTAAAGGTGAAATGTGGGATATGTTGTGCTAATGGTAAAGTGCGTTTGCCATCTTCAAAAGCTCCATCTGAACCTTTGTATTCATTAATTTTTGGGACATCTCAGATATCGAATCATTTTTTGAGTTATGTTTAACATTATAATTTGACATTCGAAATGACATCTTTTGCTGCTACCAAAATAATTATACCTACTCTTGTAATATGTTGATGTTGGCAGTGAAAAAAGTGTTGTCAATCGAAGCTTGATTGCTTGATTGAAGCTACGATCTTAACTGTAAAATGAAACGGAGAAGTTTTTTCCTCTAAGATTCCAACTCATATGTCATTTTAATTCAAACTATTATAATTAAGTTTTAAAATAGCTTACAATTAATAAAAATTTTTTGGTTGAATAAATTAATTTGATATTAAAATGTTCGGTTACATGCGAACTTATTTGTCAACACATTGGATTCGATTCCGGGGCGTCAAAATATAGTACATTTTGCTTTGACGATATAATTCTAATTTCTTTGATTACTTTTTCAAAAGTTTGCAATATAATAAAGCTAATTCCATTCAATCATCAACCTGGCAAAAGTTAATTTTTTGAAAGATGTTATTACTGCTGCAATTTATTTGAACTCGCTCAACCGTTTTAAAATAAATTTCGTAGGTAACATTATCCTTATATTTCTACATTACTGTGTGAAATAGTGCGAAATCAGACTAGAACCTCACCTACCTCCCACATAACACGCTTCTAATTTCTTCTTATGATTCTTTCACCTTCTAATAAACAAATCAATATATTATGATGAAGTTTGGACGTGTCTTTAGAGTACGCCAACTAATGAGCGAAACTGTACAAGTGGGACCAAAAGTATTCACCAGATACCAAAGATGTAGAGCAAAGTTCYTATAGGAAACTTTTTACCGAAAATACCCCACAACCTCTCAGATATATTACAGAAATTCGAAAACAATTTTCACGGTTTCGATCCTTATGAGAGTACAACATTTTCGGTTACTTGTCATACTACACAGCCCGACAAAATTAAAAAAAAAATTGTTTGCTTCTTTGAATTTATCAATTGTTAGCTCTAATTTTCATGATATAGCTTCTTTATACCCTACACTTAACTTATGACCTGAAAAAAAAAATTAAAAAAAAACTATATCGTGAAAACTGATAGAGACGAACTGATTACATATTTGAATTCCAAATATGCCAAACCCAAATTAACTAGAATAACTTGATAAATTCAAAGAAACAAACTGAGTGTTGGCCTCTATATCAATTGTTTCGGTATTGACAAACTTTGTAATAGATAGTAGTGTCGCTGCATTTGCTGCTATCAAAAGTGCTTATATCAGTTATTATTTGGACAACCATGCGCAGCTTAGTACCTGATTAGCTCAATGCTTTTTGTGTTGGGTTTCTGATAGAGACCGCCACTAAGAGAGAAAATGGAAAATCGTTTATTTATTCCAGTCTGGATTGCAGCTGCGGAAAATATGATTTTAAGGTGCCCCTTTATAGCAGCTGTAAGTCTGTATATACTTTTTCTGAACCCATTTAGTAAGCCTTTGGTTCTATTCCTGTCGCTCTTGGGTCATATCTGCTTATTTGTCTTGCAGCCTGTTCTTGATTTCCATCTGTTTTTCGCTTGCCGCTGAATTACNTATAGGAAACTTTTTACCGAAAATACCCCACAACCTCTCAGATATATTACAGAAATTCGAAAACAATTTTCACGGTTTCGATCCTTATGAGAGTACAACATTTTCGGTTACTTGTCATACTACACAGCCCGACAAAATTAAAAAAAAAATTGTTTGCTTCTTTGAATTTATCAATTGTTAGCTCTAATTTTCATGATATAGCTTCTTTATACCCTACACTTAACTTATGACCTGAAAAAAAAAATTAAAAAAAAACTATATCGTGAAAACTGATAGAGACGAACTGATTACATATTTGAATTCCAAATATGCCAAACCCAAATTAACTAGAATAACTTGATAAATTCAAAGAAACAAACTGAGTGTTGGCCTCTATATCAATTGTTTCGGTATTGACAAACTTTGTAATAGATAGTAGTGTCGCTGCATTTGCTGCTATCAAAAGTGCTTATATCAGTTATTATTTGGACAACCATGCGCAGCTTAGTACCTGATTAGCTCAATGCTTTTTGTGTTGGGTTTCTGATAGAGACCGCCACTAAGAGAGAAAATGGAAAATCGTTTATTTATTCCAGTCTGGATTGCAGCTGCGGAAAATATGATTTTAAGGTGCCCCTTTATAGCAGCTGTAAGTCTGTATATACTTTTTCTGAACCCATTTAGTAAGCCTTTGGTTCTATTCCTGTCGCTCTTGGGTCATATCTGCTTATTTGTCTTGCAGCCTGTTCTTGATTTCCATCTGTTTTTCGCTTGCCGCTGAATTACAGCAGATATACGCACATACATATATTATTGTGTTATATTTTTTCGAACGCATACGTGAATTTGTGTGTTTGAGCGGGTAAAATATAAATAAAAATCGATAGCTATGTAACATGTTGAGAGAAGTGAAAATACACTAAGGTATGAAAAAGCGAAAGTAGGAGCAATGAGAGCAGAAAATTAGCGAAATTTCACGGTGACGGAGGTGGTAATATAAGCCGACAAACAAATGTAAAGAAGAATAAACGTCGGCAAGAATTCGCGAAAAGCAAAGAAAATGTAAAAAATGGCATATAAATCGACAGCAGCGACTTGTGCAGGCGGCAAGCAATCGCCGAAATGTGCAGCAGTTGAGGCTTAATGAATTTGAGTGCGCGCGTTGCAACTTAGTAGAAAAACCACGCTCGCTGCAATGTAATAATGTCGCGCGTTTTATGCGCTATTTTCATGGAACAAGCGTTTTTGACATTTTTCTCTGCATAATAAAATCAAGTAGATCGCCAAGTGCTGCATGTGCGCGTTTTCGTACTGCGTGGTTTTCATGCGTTTGTGTGTGTGGAGAGGCGTTGCACGTACTGATGGGTACAGTGGAATGATGTGACTTCCCACAGGGGCTATGCCATCACAAGCGCCAAACTAAATTGACACATTTTCATCATACATTCGTCACTTGTTAGGCTTGTTGTTTAGTACTGAATAAACTATAAAGAACAAAATAGAATAGAAATTATTATTGATAATTGAGCTATCTTTTAGCCTTCGTATAACTTACGAAAAGATTTTCGAGCTTCAGATTGACTTTATACTGCATGTATCATTTGATTTGTGAGTTATTTTAATAAAACTCCGAAAGCATCTCTTAGAAGGAGTCTTTATACCTAAAATGTATAAAATCGAGTAAATTTTTCCACTCGACCCCATATAACTAATTCCAAAGTTTTCACAAGATTATAGTTATTCGTGAGTATGGGAAGTATATCATTAAGTTAGTATCTTTTTCTGGTAATAATATCTCGTGATGGCAAAAACGACTAAACTCGAGACAACATCGTCACAAGGATCGATATAATTGCTTGGAAACATGTTATTCATATACTATCGGCCCTGATCTTCTCTTTAAGGTGGTGGAAAATGCCTTCCGCATGTACATGCGTTATCAGAGCCGTCATTACAATAACAGTATATGTCCAAGAAACTCTCGTCTTCTGTTACATAGACATGATGGCTCTTTGACCTTACCCAATCTATGAAGATGCAGAAGTCGACTTTTCCCAATTCGCTACTTGTCCATAAGTTTAAAATCTTATAGGTCTGGTACAACTCTGAGCGCTGCGATGCACTCCACCATGAACAATAAGGGTTTACCTTTTTTAGCACATCTGCTCAAATCTCTGCTCCGTATAGTAAGACGCTGGTGGTTGTTGACATTAAGAGCTTTTTCTTTTATTGTGTTGGCTCTCCTATGTTGCTTRTCTGTTATGATGAGAGGTGATTTTCGCTTCCTTTCCTTCAGCATGAATCCATAAGGTTAATCTGGGGTCCAGTCTAACGYAAAATAATTCACAGCTTTTTGTGTCATTACAATACTCTTACTCGTTGCATGCTTAATACGAGAAGAATGTGCTTGTTCGTYTGAAATAGCAGCTCTGTTTTTTCTGTAACGAGCTGTAGGCTATGTAAGTCAAGCCATGKTAGCGTACGAATCATATTCTGATCMAGCTTTCTTTAGGTTTCCTCTGTRTTTCGGGCTGTGATTACTGCAGCTATGTCTTCCGTGTAGTCGATTAGATATGATTCGTCTGGMATTTCAAGTTTTAGTAYTCCATYATAGCTAATGTACCACASATCTGAGCCTMAAATGGACMGTTGTGCTGCTCCTGACGTAACTTATATTAGTCGGCATCCCTCTCCAGTCTGGTACAGCAGTTTTCTGTTATTAAGATAACTGCATATATTGAGGTAATCTGGGATTCTGATATGTTTTTCAAAGGCATCGATCTTGTTGTTGTCGACAACAGAACTATTCGCTTGTATTTCAGGAATCTATGCTGTGACCTTCCGCGTCTAAAACCGGACTTTCATTGTTAGTCGCTTTCAGAATAGGTTTAAGTAGTATTTCATATAGCTTTCCCTATTCCGAGCATGCTTAGTGAGCGGTATGCGGTGTGGCTTATTTCCATTTCAAACTTTAGAAAATATTTCAGCTTCGATTCAGGCATTGTACATATGTAAAGTACAGCGTGTCGTTCCGTGGCAATTGTTTTGAGTATTTCTGCAGGTATTCCGGGCGATTTGTTAGTGTCGCGCTTGCCAGCAGCCATTGCAGTTCTTCGAGTATAAATGGGGTAAAAGGTTAAAATATACCCAATATATTTATATTGCTATTATACCCTGAAMAAGGTTTGTTGAACCCAACAAAAATGTAGYCCCGTGATGTTCAGTCTGATGAATTGAATCGATATGCCAAATATGGTCAAACACATATCCGTGTATGGAAAAAAATGTCAGATCGGACCCCTATACC
>NW_017535435.1:5215-11104 GCF_001853355.1 Bactrocera latifrons
CCATCACAAGCGCCAAACTAAATTGACACATTTTCATCATACATTCGTCACTTGTTAGGCTTGTTGTTTAGTATTGAATAAACTATAAAGAACAAAATATAAAAGAAATTATTATTGATAATTGAACTATCTTTTAGCCCTCGTATAACTTACGAAAAGATTTTCGAGCTTCAGATTGACTTTGTACTGCATGTATCATTTGATTTGTGAGTTATTTTAATGAAACTCCAAAAGCATCTCTTAGAAAGAGTCCTTGTACCTAATAGGTAATAAATAGAGTAAATTTTTCCACTCGACCCCATATAACTAATTCTAAAGTATTCCCAAGAGTGCGGTTAACACTATGTCTTTATATCTGTGAATATGAGGAGTATCTCATTGAGTTAATATCTTTTACTGGTAATAAAACATATGGCGTGATGCCAAACTACACTCGAGACAACATCATCACAAAGAGAAAGCGTGAAAATTCAATTGTCTCTTTATTTACTTGACGACACCGAGTTGTGGTGTTGATTTAGAGCCCCCACCGCCAATTTATTTGAACGTCAGTGCGGTGGAAAGAGTGGCGTGCGGCCGGCGAGCCTACAATGTGTAACGTGTCACCTTTCATTCATAGTGGTGTTGTTGTTGCTGACCAGAACGCATTTAAACCAATCTATAATATTAGTTTATAACGCTGCTGGTGGTTGTTCACACACATTGGCATTCAAGAGCAAAAAAAAAAAAATGTAAAACCGTGAATGTCACATGCATGCAAATGTTGAAGGTCTGAGTGTGCGTGAGTGTGAGTATGAAAATAGTGGGGATATGAGAGAGAGCAAGAGTAGGAAAATACATGGTGGTCACTTTTGTGGTTTCAAACCGTCCAATAACCTTTGTTGCGTATATAGCCGCAACAGTGTTGCAAAAAAAACAGAGTTTCGGTTAATAAATTCAAAAGAAGAAAACACTTTAAGGCAAGTGGTTCCGAACTGAGCCATGATTAAGACAAAATGATACCAATTATTGTGGATTTACGTTTATAAATGAGAGAAAGAAATTATAAAAAATCTAGAAAAAATTCAGGAAAAGAAATCTGCAACTGAAGATCATCGGGAACACCAAAAACTATGCGGAAGTGCTGCCACAAGTGAAACAAACAAACCGTGATAGGTTTCGTTGCTTCAAAGACAACGTTTTCGATATTAATGACCGTCCGCATGAAATCAGGCCAAAACTTTCGAAGATGAAGAAATGGAGACATTGTCGATGAGTATCCGTCTCAAACGCACAAAGGCTGGCCTCATAAATGGGAGTCATCCGTCAAGCCATTTCAAAGAAAYTATATGCGATTGGCATGATTTAGAGGCAAAGAACTTGGATTCCCTATGATCCGAAAACGAGAGACTTAGTGCGTCCGTTTTTTCAACTGTAGACAATTGCTCCTGCAACAAAAAGAAAGGGTTTTCTCCATCGAATCGAATAAAAAGTGGTTTCAACACTGTAGTCCAACGAAAATGGGGTCATGAGTTCTGGTCGGTCATGCTTCAATGTCGTCGCCTCCGCCGATTACTCATGCTGAAAAAGATATGATGTGTATTTTCTGAGAAAAGGTAGGCGTTATTTGCCATGATTTACTGAAACAAAATGAAACCGTCAATGGGGAATATTGTCGACTTCAATTGACGCAATTGAACCGAGCAGAGCATGGAAAGGGGCCTCAACACTAGCAGCGGCATGAAAAAGTGATTCAGCTGCGTGCAAACGTTCAGCATCGTAATCCCGATAAAACCCATCTGGAAGCGGTTAAATTAAAAATCCTACATCAACCGCATTTTCTCAAGATATTGGAGATTAGACTCATGTGAAAAAATGCACGCAAGTCGGCAAAGTTCTCTGAGCGCCATTCACTGGGATGGAACCAGTAAAGACCGCCTCCAATGAAAAGCAAAGAACACCCTCCAGATATTAAAATGTTCGATTATACATAGTGTGGTACAGAAGCAGTTCCCTTCATAAGACAACATCAAATAGTGACGTGAATCTTGTAGAGTTTTACCATAATGGTATTCGGTATTTTTCGACTAATTCCTTTGTAATCATTTCCTTACAATAAAATTGCATTGTCATAAGGTAACACCCCTAATACTGTCTCTTATACACATCTAGATGTGTATAAGAGACAGCTATTATTGCGGATCTACGTTTATAGAGAAGAGAAAGAAATGATAAAAAATCTAGAAAAAAGTCAGGGAAAGAAATYGGCAACKGAAGATCATCGGGAACACCAAAAATTATWCKGAAGTGCTRCCACAAGTGAAACAAACAAACCGTGATAGGTTTCGTTGCTTCAAAGACAACGTTTGCCAAAACTTTCGAAGATGAAGAAATGGAGACATTGTCTATGAGTATCCGTCTCAAATGCAAAAGGGATAGCCTCAGAAATGAAAGCCACCCGGCAAGCCATTTCAATGAAACTAGAGTTCCCTATGATTCGAAAACGAGAGACTTGGAGCGTCGATTATACATGATGTGGTGCAGAAGCAGTTCCCGTCATAAGACAACATCAAATAGTAACGTGATTCTTGAAGAGTTTTACCATAATGGTATTCGAGCTTTTTCAAAAAGTTGAGAAAAACTTTGACTAATTCTTTTGTAACCATTTCCTTACAATAAAATTTCATATTCATAAAGAAAACAGCAAGAACTTAGTTGTGATCTAATATTGATACCGATATGATACATTTCTGTGTCTACGAGTCTTTAATATTCAAGTCTGCTTGAACATGTTTGCTTTACCTTTCAACCAAAGCGCAAAAAATATTGCCACAAACCACAAACGAGCGCTTCGCTAATTAGCATGTAGGAACGAGCATATTTATATGTATATACATTTATATACCGTGGAAGAAATATATATGTAAATCGGTCTTGTAAGCATGTGTCATCTGTTGAACGGCCGCGAATGTTTGTTATTCAATCGCGTAGGCKCTTAAAAGCGAATATCCGATAAATGACATAGAAACCAAACAAATTTGAAGTGGCGTGCCGAACAATCAAGCTATACAAAAATATAACATGTACATATGTATGTACGCAAAAATTCAGTTAGCACAATGTCGCAAAGGTAGGCAGTAGAATTGTCTAATATGTCTGATAATTGATGTATTTGACCCTGTGAGAAAAACAGCAGGTGCAAAACGCGCCGTCCGTTCAATGTGGAAGCCAGGCAAGTAGTAATATTTTCTTTGTAGACTTGAAACAGAGTAAAGGAAATGTGCTGCAGCATATAGAAATATAGGGGAATTATGCATGTATCTATGTATATTGACATAAAAGTTTACACCATGACTAGCTTGGTAAGCAAAGCACAGTTATTATCATGAATATCTCGCACGAGCGTCGCGTGCAAAAGCTTTTGTTATCTGATTGTCTAATTAAAATTTTGTTGTTTTAGGTGACACATTTCACACTCGAAAGAATCCGCAAAAGTTCTTAATGTGTGAAGTTTGAGTGTTGTGGCATTTTAATTGTATGCAATTACTGCTGGATGGGCAGAATTTTTAAGGGCTMATACACATGCGACAAACTTAGTAGGGCAGACGACTGTGGTGTACCTTACATTGTAGATTATTTGAAAGTTTTTAGAAGTTAGATTACCGAGCTTCTTGGGTTAAGACGAATATTGGCTTCAATGAGGTGTATATTAATAATAGAGTAGATTAAGACTAATTTCAGGTAATGGAAAACTAAATTTAATATAAAAGGTATAAGTGAAAAATATACTAAAAGAACTTAAAGACTTTAAAGAAAATCATTCTATCTTCACCTAAAATGCAAAACAACGTATCATCAAACAATTTTAAATTCAGTTTTTTTTGCTTACAATTCACTACATCATACATATTACATACATATATGTAGCATAAAATTGTCAGGTTCAGCTGTCAGATATAACTAATTTATAACCAATTGATAACCAATATATAACCATTTTGTAACCAAAACCCAATTTTGTTTCAATATGAANCTTGGTAAGCAAAGCACAGTTATTACCATGAATATCTCGCATGAGCGTCGCGTGCAAAAGCTTTTGTTATCTGATTGTCTATCAAATTAAAGTTTTGTTGTTTTAGGTGACACATTTCACACTCGAAAGAATCCGCAAAAGTTCTTAAAGTGTGAAGTTTGAGTGTTGTGGTATTTTAATTGTATGCAATTGCTGCTGGATGGGCAGCATTTTTAAGGACTCATGCACATGCGACAAACTTAGCAGGGCAGACGACTATGGTATACTATACATTGTAGATTCAATCAAGGTTTAAAATGATTATTTGCTTTAAAGAAGTGTATATTAATAATAGATTGTATTAAGACTAATTTCAGGTAATGGAAAACTAAATTTAATATAAAAGGTATAAGTGACAAATATAGTAAAAGCTGCGAAATTTTAAAGAAAATCATTCTATCTTCACCTAAAATGCAAAACAACGTATCATCAAATAATTTTAAATTGAGTGTTTTTTGCTTACAATTCACTACATCATACATATTATATATCTAGCATAGTCACTACATCATATATTATATATCTAGCATAGTCAGGTTCCGCTATCAGATATAACTAATTTATAACCGTTTCATAACTAATGTATAACCATTTTGTAACCAAAACCCAATTTTGTTTCAATGTGAATGATTAATCTGATTACAGAGACTATTAAAAAAAAACGGCCGCATTTGAAGAAGAAGGAAGTATCTTTTTACCATTACAAAATTGTTACAAATCAGTAAAAGCGATGGTAAAAATCAATGAACTGGGTTTCGAACTACTTCCGCATCCATCACATTCTCTAGGTTTGGCTTCCAGTGACTATGTTTTGTTCTACGATCTCTTAAGAATGCTCGTTGGGAAGAAATTTTCCTTGAATAAAGAGATAGTCGCCGAAACTGATTTCTATTTCGAAGCAAAAAAGAAATCGTACTGTATGTAATCGAATATTTTGTACTGTAGTACCTTACAAAGATCAAAGACCGGAAAAAATATTCTGTTGCTGACAAACCTTTATATTAAGTTCCCTCGCTTTCATAAAGTCTGCACATACACAAAAAGCAATCGGACGTAGTAAAGTCATATGACCAAGTTTTCGCTCAAAGTTATCTATTTTTGGCGCACTGTTATGAGTAAAACAGTCTCTCTCATTTTCATTGAGATGACTCACATATTGGCCGATATACGTGATACAATGCCACCCACCCGGAGTTCGAAAGCCTTTATATTTATATTAGGTTTATGACGGTTAAGCGAAGTACTGACCCGATTCAACCAATTTTTGATACACATACATACCACTACAAGAACAGTATACTCTTTAGCAACAGGTTGAAAAAGTATAAAAAATGCGATAAACACTTTCAAAGCCTTTAAATAGTCAAAGTCCGAATAAACGCAGGGAGCAACAAGTTGATTTAGAGCAATTGAAGCAATAATTTTCCTACATTTACTATAAAACTCATTGAACCGTTAACGACCACCAACCTGGCAATGAATTATTGATTGCATTGCTTTTATTTTTAGGGTACACATGCAAGCTTTTCGCCGGCAAGTCAGGTAGGTGCTTAATCAAGTGGTAAAAAGGCGGGAGGGTCAATGGCCGAAGAAAAATTTAAATAAATCATTCAAGCTGAAGCAACGGTTGATGTAAAAATGTGTTGATTTCTATTTTTGAGCATGAAAAGGCAAAAACACAAATCAGATGAAGTGAAGTTTTCGTATTTTTATCTCGCTTTCGCACCTGCCAMGACGYGATCGATGAGCAAGGCATAGCAGGAAAGTTGCATAATTTTCCACTTTAATTGAAAGATTTAAGTGCATAAATGCAGTGATTTTTCAAATATTCTTCTTCT
>NW_017535436.1:0-1002 GCF_001853355.1 Bactrocera latifrons
GTATGTGTTCGTTTGATTGCCGTGGGTTAAATGCGTCGTCTGTCATTTCCGGTTTTTGGTTTCTTTCGCCTTTAAAAGTCTGCCAATCGAAGTGTCATGGTGGAAATCGTTTTAATGAAAGTCACTTTTTAGTGCGAATGGTTGGAGAAACAGGGAGAAACTGAGATTTTTACAATCTTCAAATTTTTCTTTAGATTCTTTGAGAGCTGCAGGAAGATTCCTTGCTCAGCTGAACCCTTAAAACTTTCTATGAAGTTGGAGCTGAATCTCATCCAAGTCTTCAAATCTGGTTAAAGTTGCCGAGTTTAGGTTTTCGATAGATAAAATCCACAACCGTTGCGATACTTGGAACTATCTATGGTGCAAACGAAGCAAGACGTCTTATTAATCTCCACAATTTGGGAACTATTTCGAAATTTTTTTGAAAATTCCGAAGTCAAACTTCTTCTTCTTTTTTAATTATTTTCAATAAAATAATAAATAAATAATTATTTTCAATAAAATTGACGGAAAGACTGCAAAGTGATTGGATTCAAGGAAGTGTACATTAAACAAAAAAAAAAAAATATTGAGAGATTTGCCAATTGTAAAAAAAAATAAGTGAAAGTTATAAAGTAAATAAAATATAAAATGTGAATATAAAAATATAGATATTTTAGAATGATTGGTGATTTGAAATAACAGTAAAAAAATAGGGTTGCCAACTGTTTAAAAATATGAATTAAAAGATATTGGTAATTTAATGAAAGGTGAGCACGTGAATATCAAAATAAAATGCTTTTTAAATATTTCACTTACTGAAATATATATTAATGATAATGGAGTTGCCAACCGATTACAAATATTTGTTTAAATAAGTTGATGAACCACAAATAGTTTTATGATAAAAGAACTCTCCAGCGATTTTCAAAAATTAAGATTTCGACTCATAATATTAGGAGGTTGCCAACGAGACGAAATTTTGCGGATATCATTGATATAAATAGGATAGAAAAAATCTGC
>NW_017535436.1:2417-4457 GCF_001853355.1 Bactrocera latifrons
GGCGTCTGTTGGAGGTTACCAGCTGGTTTTGATGTGTGCGGTTTCAAGCGCAGCGTGCACTCAACTGTCAAGCTGTGTAAGTATGAGGAGCGGTATGTGAGTGAGTGTATATACACAGCTATATACGTATTTGATTATGACATATTTATTTATTTTAKACAAATGAGAATTTTGCAAACATAATTATGATATGAAGCAGAGTCTTATACTTAATTATAGCTAATATTCTGGAGTACTTTGAAAATACATCTACCATAATACTTGGATATGTGTAGATATACAAATTTTCATAAATATTGATTATGAGACGGAGCAAAGGATCTCAACAGCGCCTAAGCAATTGACATTATGGTTACTGTCTTGGGTGTAAAGTGTGTCATGCTTTATTCATACCAAAATATTTGATTATTTTTGCACTAGTGCCACTGAGTAGAGGTTGCAACAGAAATGCTTTAAAACGGAGCAGATTCACTAATGCATTTTTATTGATGACACGAAATGTGATATGGCAAATTTATGCATTTTACCGAGAAACTGTTAAACATTTGGCAAATCCAAAATCCAAAAATGGGCCAAAACTTATAACAAGTATAAGCATTACAACATTAACAGCAATTGAGACTTTTTATAAAATACGTGAAATATTTTTTTGGCTTTTGTCTGTCCGGGTCAAGTTTAACCAGATGGTTTATAAGTTTTTAAATACTGTTATCAAATGAGAGTTCCTACAAAAGGTTGCAAATTACAAAGATGTCAAATAGAGTTGGCACGTTATAAAAATAAATAAATTAAGCTGTAGCAGCCAGTCAACTGTTACGAATATCTATAAATTAGACTATATCTTTTTAAAAAAAAGTCGTTGAAATAACTTTTGAAAAATAAGTTGAGGGAGTTAAGGGTTAAGACAAAACTTTTTGGAAAATATATTTTCCAAAATATTTATTTGAAACTAATTGGGAGAATAAAATAATATTTCTTCAGAATTTTAGCGCTTGTGTGCTGCTTAAATAAATTTAGACCGACTTTTAACCCTTGTGTTCTCTCTAAGCAAATTTTAAATGATTTTTAGAAAAGCAAACATGATTCTTTAAAATCTGTCAGGTTTTTGGAATTTTTTACCTAATACTTATTATTGCTACTTTCAAAGTTAAAATTGAAAAAAATTAAAATGGTCTCCGTAGAGGTTAAAGGGTTCAGCAAATTAGTTGTGAAATAGTTTTTAGAATTACGTAAATAGTCTTCAAGATTTCCTGACAAATATTCCATAATAGTTTAACGTTTCAGAGCTTCTCAATTTAATATACGGATTTTCAAAACGCTTAAATTAAAAAAAAAAAATCTAAACAAAATTTTAACCCTCTGGTGCCTGTAAAATTAATGTGAAGTACATTATCAAAAACTAGAAAATTTTCAATGGATATTTAAGGGATGACAGATAGTGCATAACAAAGTTTTAACTTACCCTAGAGGGAAATGCCTTGAAAGACTTTTCCAGAAACAATTCAAAATTTGACTTTCTAATGGTTTTCGAAGTTAATTTAAAATAGATTTTTCAAAAAATATAAATTTTTCCTTAGATTCTCAATTGCAACTAATTTTGTAAAAATTTTAAACTTATATTGAACTTTAAATTTTGCCTTTCTAGGATGTTCCCTGAAAAAACTATGAAAGGCCAAAATAAAACTAAAGAAACTAAAAGGTTAACTTTATTAGCAAATTTTTTTTTCAATTATCTTAAATATTATATATTGGCAAATTTACTGCTACATATTTTTCCTATACAAGTCTAAACCTAATTTGATGTATCAAATTCTTGTTAAATCGACTTTTAAAAAGTTTTTAGTTTTCGTGAGATACATTATAGTTAAACTTACTTGTGGTAATAAGTCTAAACAAAAAAATTATTGAAACCAAAACTAAATTATCGATATAGAAGACTAATAGTTTAATTTGCAATTTTTCTTCGTAAATTTACATGTTTTTTATTATCCACATAAATTTAAAAAAAAAAATAATAATAATTACCAAAAAAAATTTAAA
>NW_017535436.1:5977-8424 GCF_001853355.1 Bactrocera latifrons
CCGCCCATAAAACCCCGGCCCTCGAGCTGCCTGCCGCCCATGCATTGCGGAGCTTTAACCGTTGCCTGCAAGCGCCACAAACTTTTGCCCACAACTGCTCCGAAATGAAATGGCAATAACGTGGCAACAGTAACAATTACAGTGCGAGCGAAAAAAGTTATTTTTACAGGATTGCAAGGAAGTATGTTGCAAATTTTGTTGGGCATCGAACCCACCCAAATTGTTAGGCGTCATTTTTACAGCGCGTTTCATTGTGCCACTAMCCAACTGCAGCGTCGAATAGTTTGCACAAGAAAACTTGTTGATAACTTTTGAGGGCGCGCTTTTTTGCGGTTGGCCGAAGTTGCACGTTGTTGCTGCTATTGTTGTTGTTGGGCATGGAAAAAAATGCCAAATTGCATTAAGCAACGCAGCTGTTTCTTTCGTGTTTTTTGGCTGCTTGCCATTTTACTACATTTTTTAGTGTTCTTTCTTGTTATTGTTTTTGTTGTTCGTTGGCTGGCAAGTCGTAAAAGATGCTAATGTAAATGGTTTAAATACTTGTAAAACTTTAGCATTTCAAGTTGAGTCATTTAAGCAGATATTTTGAAAAATTTCCTTTCGAGTGCAACGAAAKTGTGTGACGCAACGAAATTTCGTCACGCTTTCGATATACAGTGCGCCACATAGTAATAGATGAAAAGATTTAGATAATTTTTTTTTTTCTAAAACATATGTGTGTATGACGTTGCCACCTGTTCAAAAAAAAAATTACATAAAAATTAATTATAAAAGTTAAATGTGTAGATATCAAACTGTAATGTTTACAGCTTGTTTTCGGTTAAGAATTTAATTAGAAAAGGCTTGCACCTGTTTAGAATTTTAATTCAATAAACTTTTTAAAGGCTCAAATCTTACAAAGTAGAGCACCAAGGCTTGCAATAATTCTGAATATTTTAATATTTCACGACTCGGTACATGGTAGTAGTTTCTACATAATCAGAACACACTAGGCATTTTGTGCCGCCGAGGATTATCGGACGCATTACTGGAACTCTCCGAGAGAACCTCATGTCACTTCCCAGAAATTCAGTCTTATCAGTATCTTACCTTAATTTATTCATCGCCCTTTAAACTGATGGTCGATTTCCAAGGAACAGCAAGTTGAAGTCTCTGCATACCTACAGCAAAGGTAGTTCGGCCAACATTGCCTTGAATTCGGTGTGACACGATCTTACACACTTCCTTCTAAATATGGCAACCAAGCGGTCAAACAGAAATAGATTAGCCATAAATCGAAAACTCTATAAAAGCCAATAATGTAATAAGGGATCGTTCTCTGGGCGAGGGCGTTTGGATAAACACACAATATTCGTACTCAAAACACTCCAACTGGACTTGTTTGGGAGTCCGGTCACCCCAGAACCCTAGCAAATTGGATATTTCTTAATCTTACCTTCTACTTAACTCAGCTAACATCATTCGAGTGGAAATACTGGGCATATAGAAGTTCCGTAAAGCTCTATTTTCCAACTACGGGATGATACAAGAGGCAACCATGGCCTAACTAAGTGTATACAAACTTACAGCTACCAATTTGTAGAACATGCGTTAAAAATGGGAATATCCCACAAAACTTACGGCATGTAGCTGCAAACTAGAAAGAAGCAAGGAAACGGTTCTTTAATTCCTCTCAGCTTTATCACAAATCATGTAACGAAGTTGCGGAATCCATCTGATACTTTAAAACTTTTAATTTATACTTACAAAAAACATAAAGGAGATAAGTACTTTCATTGAGGGTACCAAATGGTTTGAACATCAAAGCGGAATGGGATATCAAGATATTTTAGTATATCATTTGATAGTATAATATATCAAAATGGCGCTATCAGCGCTAATCATCTATCTATGTAGCCATCTCCCTCTAATGTCAGACTTTTAATTTTAATGCAATTAAAATTACTCTTAACCTTGATATTGAAAACTTACTGGGCGTCAACTCATTAAAAGTCGAGGTCAATGGCTTTAGAATGTTTTGAGTGGAATCTTCACTCAGATAACGGAGAAAAAAGAAAATCAGCTTGTACAAGATATATATAAAATATTTAATTGTCGCGCGTGTATGTGGTGCTTTCCAGCGGCGTTTACTTGCAGCTAAGCTCATTATTTATTTAAGCCGCGGCAGACGACTCAGCAGCTACAAGATTGGATTTGTCGTTGATTTTGGAGACTCTTCCGCCGTGCTAGGCATGCGGTAAGCGCATTAAGAAGACGACACACACACGTGCCGTTATTTTACCAGAAAGTTACAAGGTTAACGCGACGCTTAAGTGTGTTCGTATGTTGGCTTGGGTACACGCATATTTTTGGTTTATTTGGCTGTTCGTAAATATGAAAATCGGTGCACAAAATTTTTTTATTGCATGTGTGTACGCATTTACGGGACTTAAGCAAATAAAAAATTA
>NW_017535437.1:0-7320 GCF_001853355.1 Bactrocera latifrons
ACTGTTTTGTAACGGTAACCATCAGCAGCCAATTCAGTTCCTTCTCCAACAGCGGGCTCTACTGGCTCATCTTGAGCCAATTCAGTTTTGACCTCAGCAGCAGGCTGAACGGATTCTTCTACAGCGCTCTCTTGGACTTCCTCCGCGGGTGGCAAATATTCATTTTCAGGTAATTCATTTACATCACGACGATGACGAAGTTTGAGGCGATGTACTGCCTTATAACGGTAACCATCATCGGCTAGCACAGTCTGTTCTTGTGCACCCTCGTCGACTGGCGCTAAGTATTCTTGTAYAGGCAAACTGTTGTCCACAATGGGTGGCAGATAGTCGGCCGGCAATGTAGCCGCACGAACAACTGCTATCACAGCAAATGCAATCGGAAGGAATCTCTGCAATATAAAAGAGTTTGTATAGTATTATTTCTATTTGCTATTTATTTGTTTATGATTTGTATGCGTTGAGCTATGCTTTCACTATCCTTTGAAAAAGCATAGCTTGCTTGCGTGGTGTTGCTGTTGGATTTCGCTTACCATTATTGCTGTTTAATGCTACTTAATGATTGAAGGTAAGAATGTGTTATGCTTTAATTGCAAAAAGTACATGTTATTTATACCCAAAAATATTTTGTGTTAATTTTAATATAATTACCGAAATATGAGCAAATAAATTGCTCTATCTACATGTGTGTGTGTGTGTGTTACGCACTCGCAATTACGTACACTTTAGATTTATTACATTTTCATACATACATTGTATATATGTGGTGCGGTGTATGATCGTTTTGAGCATCCCAAATGAGATGAAGTGAAGACTCAGCATTTGGATGCGGTATTTTGTTGCTGGAGTTAATTTGCTATTTAATTATAGTGCTACCAACAAGCGCCCACTGCTCAATTACGAAAGAAAAAAATCGAAAGTAAACAAATTGCCAAGTTTAGCGGTGTTTAATGAGTTGTTGCTGGTGTCACTGCACACATACATGCATACAGATAAAAATGACGATACCGAAATGCGGTCGGTCGATGTTTAAGCGCAACCTATTTTGTTGTTTTCGTAATTTATATAAACCATATGTCTATGTGTATATGTGTATTGGGCATTCTCAATTTCATGTATGTGCCCATAATTTTGGCAGTTGTGCGCATGCGCGCGGGTTGCAGAAAGCATATTCAATCCAATTCGGATGCTTCATAGCCCGTTTTCAAGTTCAAATCTAACATACATACATATGTATCTTTCAATTGTCTTCAAGTGGCGTTCTTCAAAATTTTTGCGTGTTTCATATGTTTTGTTGTGTTTCTCTTTTTACGTGGCTGGTTTTTGCTCCATTCATGTTGACGGACACTATTCAAGACGGATTTAGAGTTTAGTTCAATAGCCATTGTTTATTTTCATTTATTTGCAAAACTAATTCAGAAATTAACAAAACAAATAAAATTATAATAATAAATAAACAAAATAAAAGGGCAAAATTTGTCGGTCAACTACATTTCTATGTGAGTGAGTATGTGCGTATGTTTGCATTTACATATGTTGCCATGCGCTAGCACTCAATTCAACAATGTTACATAAGCGTGTACAGGTGTATGCATGTGTGTCTGTCCATTAAACGCTTGGCGTCGCAAATACCTTCAAATCTGCCATTCAGCTTGCCGCTCGCTCATCAGCTGGCTTTGCACAGTCAGCATTCCTACACGCACACATACACACATATGTATTAATATGCATATAATCGATACAGCTATGAGTTTACATACAAATGTACAAAGGTATTTACGCAAATGTGAGCAAAAGTCAAAAAAGACAAGCAAAAATCGGGTAGCAATCAATGGGGTTCGCGTATGGCCAATTCCACCGGAAGTTCGCAAACTACGTTGTGGCGCGTAAATCGTTAGAACAATTATCGTAATTGTTGCTTGTCGGTGGTTTATTTCGCGTTTGTGTCAAATGTGAATTCTTCGGAATCTCGCAATCAGTCTAAAAAACTTGTTTGCGCTTAAACGCTTCGAATCAAAACATAAACGTGCTTCTGTGCAGCTATTTAATTTTGAAAAGACGGAATTTAAGAGGTATTACTTTTATTTTATTTACAACAGAACAATTTTGAATTATGTCTTTTATTTACATATATGTACATATGTACATTTCTATTAAGTTTGATAAAAATCTTAAATTTGATTTTATGTTTAAAAGGTTACTCTAGAAGTTCCAGGGACTCCTGTCCAAATAACAAACTCACCCACTACCCATAGAGGCTTGGTGATCCATGTCATCGGTAACGAAGTCTTGTCGACATATTATATTAAAGAGGAAATTCTATTTGTCTACGTGTTGGCTTGAGGTTCGCTGGCTGCCCCAGTGCCAGGATTAGGTACGATTGTACAATCAGTCATTTATCTTACATCGCATAATAATAGAAACCACAAAGAGAAATAACGAAACCCGATAACGGATAAGTTGAATTCAAGTATTTGTTTTAATTCGCAACAAAGACGAAATATCTGACACAAGCGTTTAAAATATTTTCGAAAAAGTTAAAAATCTACATACTGAAAGATACTAAATTTTCATTTCAACGAAAAAGTTTGACCCATATTTTATCTGTTATAAAAAGCTTCCATTCGTAACCTGCACCAAAAACTATGGCAGAAGTAAAAGGCAAAGCTCGTTTCAACTTTCTATCTGCTTTGACTTTAGCAATGGATGGTTTACAGATCCATTTTTATAGATATGAGAATGTCTGAATTAAATCAGTTATTTGAGTGTAAYACAGGGTTTGTCCGGAAAGCAAGAAAATGAACACCATGCTTATTGTCTTTTTTGACATTAAAGGGATCGTTCGCCATGAATTTGTTCCTCATGAACAAATCGCCAACGCCGATCGAAGGGTCAGTCGGAATTCTATTTAAGTTTTAAAACAAAATTTTGAAAAAAAGATAAATTTACCTCCCGTCCATAAATGAATACGAAAAGAGAATCTCCGCCGAAGATAAGCATTAGTTGAATTTGACAAGTTATTGACAAGCTATTGACATTATCTAAAATTAGTATAATCGCCATAGGCAGCATTAGCTATTGCCAACAATAGGATCTAAGTGCTGACAGATCTTTCAATCGTTAATCATGCGGAAAAAGAATCAGAGAATTAATAGTGCTTTAGTGTTGTTGAACTCTTTAATTTTTAAGCGGTAGATACCTATTATGCTGTGGTTAACTCGGCTATAATCGCGTAAGCTATTTACGCCAATTAAGAAGAAGAAGAAGAAGACACCTATTATTATAATCGGAAATCATAGCATATTTTAATTTTTTTAATATAATTTTGGAAAAGGTTTATTTTCTAAATATCTTAGCTAAAATTGCATTACTTTTGGTTATATGAAAAAAAGTAATTAACAACGCGTATGTGCATATGAAAATAATATTTATTGTAAGAGAAAATATGAGGTCGAAATAGGGAGAATTCTTATATTCATTGAAAAGAAAAAAAAATATAAAACATAAAAAATATAAGATGCGATTATATCAGCACGACTTCAAAAGCAACTCAGTCGTCCAATTGGCAGAGGGAGGCGGTGCCCCGATTGATCCAGTGCATTGGTGCCTTACTGCAATTCAATTGCATGTACATCACAAAATTGGTGGAGTGACCAGTCGTTGAGAGTACACCACGCCTCTCGCTTGTCTTATAAACCGGGCAATCGTAGATGGTACGCCCTTTGTCGTCTTCCTTGGCCGCCTGTCCACCATCCTGTGACTGTTTCAAGGTGGGACGAAAATATATCACCGGCAATGTATCGAACAGAATTTTTGAGTAGGATTCATCTAGCTCTTGGGTTTCACGATTGTAGCGTGCGCCTTCCAAGAAGAGACCCTGTGGGACGGCAAGTAAAATATTAGTCTTGTTCAGTTTTTTTTATGTAAATACCAAAATTTGTTTTTGACTTTATGAAATGAGAAATAGCGATTTTTAATATATAAAATGATGTCTTGTAGTAATATTTTTTGTGYCGACAATTATTTTCTWATTCCCTGTCTCATTTAATTAAAARGCTTGATTTTGSGTTTCTTTAATTTAAAAGAAAAGGTGATGATTAAAGAACTAGTATATACACGTACAAAAATTTCTATAGTTTAAATCTTACATTGAAAAATTTTGTCTCATCATTGATAGACAGTTGCTCCTGTGTAGGTTTGTTGTGTGTAAGCATGTGTAATAATAATATTCATGAGTATATATGCATATATTAATAGATGACATTTTTATAGTAATATCGTATGTACTTATGTATAAAAAATCTTAAAATGTAAGCATCGGCATAAATCTTCACTGCTTAACTCACACGTATGTATGCGCCAAAGCTTGGTAGTTTTTCAACTTCCGTCTCGAACTTGGTCACTTCGAATTTGATTTCAACCATATCAATTTGAAAAGTGTTCTTTCGTGAGTAATTTTGTAATACACCAGTGATAAAGGATTGAGTGAAATAAAAACCCGACAGCCAATAAACAGTTGGTTCGCCCTCGTCAATCCAACGTTGAAAGAATTCCAAGCTAGAAGAGCGAAAAAGGTTTTTTACAAGCAAAATGAAAGCAGCTCGTTAAAAGACAAGTGTTTTCAATTTCGCTAAAAAGTACTTAAATGAATGTAGCCAAACACAAATGATGATACTGCCGACTTATTATATGGAGAAATTATAATAAAAGTTAAGTTTTTAATATCTTGGTAATATTGTAAATATTTCAAATCTAATTTCTTCCAAATTTTATTAAAACGTATATTTGCCTTGTATTATTTCATATATAATAATTTCTAAGCAACATCACAACACTTACTACGATATCTACCTACGTCACTGCCATACTATGATGATAAGTAGAGTGTGCATACGAATCACAACGAGTGCTTTCAAACGAAGCTCAATGTATGAGTATTTGTTCAAATACTTCTATGAATTGTGTTCAATCAGCTTAATGCGCAAATAATTCGATATTATTGCTAGGAAATACAAAATAGAAGAATCTGCTCAAAGTGTAATGGAAGCAAAAAAAAAAAAAAATAAATAAATAAATAAAATAAAATAAAGGCACTGCGATGTGCAGAATCGTTATAAGTAAAATACCAATATTGTTACTAAACTTGAGACTTATTGTGGAGTTTCTATTTAAAAATATCTGCTCTTCAACGCAGAAAGAACTTTCAATAGTTTCTTAATTAGATCATTATTAATTCTAAATATAAAAAAAATTATCGGCTAATAAATTTGCACAATGCCGTCAAATGAGATGGAGTGGGTAGTTCGGGTTCATGGTTAGAGATGGTCAAAGCATGGAATCGAACTATGCTGAGTTAATATAGGTATTTTGTAAACGTTGCAAAACACCGAACTATATAGATTTAGAGATGGTATATCAAAATATATTTAATGAATCCAAATAGTTTAAAGTCGTCGTTATAATAGAAGGGAAGAAGAACTAATAAAAACCTATTTGGGAATTCATTCAGAAAGTTCAACTAACACCACCAACAAATCTATACTTTAGACAGAATTGGTATCAAGTATTCTATAGCGAACATATCTCTACTGGTGGGTGACGTCGAAACGTCAAGCATCGCAGTGTCCGAACAACTTTTCACACAATCGTTGCCACCAAGTTCTTTGTCGGCTTAAACAATTGACAATAAATTGTATGCTTAATTTGGCGGTGTCAAGAATTGGAACGATTCTTCAAGAGATTTCGCGGTGAACGGGAGTAAGAACTGAGCATTATGAAGTGAACAACGCTGCTTAATATATTTTTTGCCGCACAATTGAAGACATAAAAAATTATTGTAAAAAATGATTTCCTTGGTAATAAATTTAATTTATGCAAATATGCAAAAGTTTGGGAAATAAACAAAACTTTAGAATTAATCAAAAAGCWTATATGTATGTATGTATAACTGAAACTTGATCAACTTACCGTGTTAGGAAATCCGTAACGTAGCTGCCCAGTGGCTTGAGCGATGGGTAGCTTTTCTTCAGCCAGTCGGCTGGTAATTTACCGATCACCATTGATGAATGTGTGCGCTCCAATTCGGGTATCATGGCGATTTGACCTTGTATGGCTTTTTGTACGTTGACGAGACTTTTGCGTATGTAATCCAACAAGCGATTGAATCTGTGGCAAGTGGCGACGTAAAAAGCAAATATATAAATACGCCAATTTAAACACAATGGAGGTTGCATATATATATATGAAAAATTAGCCGCAGCTTGCTCTTATGCGAATCGTCTACTCAATTGTGTTTAATTTTTGGCAAAGTAAACAAAGGTGTCTTCAAAAAGTGTTTATAACTTTTCTTTGTTAAACTGGTTACCCACTTTTTTATTTCTTTGGAGCTCAACAGTTTATTAAATGCGATTGATTTCAAAGAATTGATTTTGATTTCATTTTATAATAATTCATATAGTGACTGAAAATATTTTTCTATATTCGCGTAAAATTTCGCACCTCCATATATGCTTTATTTTTTAATCCGAAATAAATGGTGAAGTGGCATCAACCTGTACCAAAATATATCTCTATAACTATCTTCATAAGTTTTTCTCCAATAAAAGTTTGCATAAATGTTCTAAGCATTATGGGTATGGAATTGTGTTCGTATCCACTGTAAATCCAGGCACTGTAAACGTTCCAGAGTATTTCTGGGAATTTAGCCCCAATATCTTATAGAAATAAGTTTACAACATTTACATTCTGTGGAGTACCATAAATAGAAGGAATAACAGGTAAAGCAACAGGGGTATTAATTTAGAGCACTCTATCAAGCTTAGTACTTATGCTTTAGTTAAGTTGCATCATAAGTCAAATTTCATGTCAACAAACATTAAAAAAAATAATGGGTAAGATTTAAGCGTACAGTCAGACTTTCAAATACCAAAAAATGGGCCCAACAGCTGAGCAGGGTATTGAAAAGACTTAAGGTACACCCTAATATATGTATAGACAAACCATCAATCTACTTACCTTATCAGCTCTTGTCGCAGTACCGTATTCATGGAATTTGTATACATCACCGGATACTTTTGACCCACTTCGGTAATATTAAAGGCTTGTGGTAGGCGTGACAGAATTTCTTTGCATATGGCAAATGCCGGGTCAACGCTGGCGCCACCCGCTGCGCCACTTGCTTTCACTGAAGCCATTAAATCCGTTTGGGTAAGTAATACACCTCCAATCAACTGTGTTTTAGTGTAGTGGAAACAAATTTATATTTAATAGATGAGATTTGAAATAAATATGCGCCCGTCCAGAGCTTTCGTTGCTAAGTGT
>NW_017535438.1:0-1245 GCF_001853355.1 Bactrocera latifrons
CTGTGTCAGTTGGGATGTCAAATAAATAAAGTATTGTCCTCAATACCCATGTGTAGAGCATACGCGCTTGTATCATTTGCAAGTTTGAGTATGCATTCTTTTCTTTAATGCGGAAGTATCTATCTTTTTTCGTGGCATTAATTCCACCTATGTAAAATACCAAATTTATTACGGAGTCATGGAACAGGTGTACCAAGTTCCATCAAGATATCTTAAACCAAACAGTCACTCGGATTTCAATTCGTCTAGTCATTCTCATCATTCATACATACTTAACTCAATATCTATCTTGGCTAATTTTAAATGACATAAACAACTTTTAAGTGAACAAAACTATTACATTCTGTAGGAACCTTTTGCAAGAGAACAAACGACTTCAATGCATTCCCAGCTTCCTTACAACATTGTAGATGAAACGCTTACGTTAATGCCTTCAACCGTTTACAATTTACAAGTAATCCTGGATTTTAGTTTTAACTTCCAATAGTTACTGGCAAATGTAAGTAGATATGTATATGTATGTAAGTAAGTGAAAATTTTCGTATTTTATAATTGAAATAACTTGAATCTCTTGTCAAACTTTAGCACATACATATACATAAGTTAGTATTCTGATTGTCGTATAGCATTCTGATATATTGTACTATATACTTTTAGTTAGCATATCCATTTTTTATGGGCTCTGTAAGTGTTGGTGGCGTTAAAGTGCAACAAAAGGCTGATTTCGCATTCAAGTGACAAAGCAAACAGTGTCGCCACTGCTTCCCAGCCTTAGTCCTACGTCTTGTTGTCAAATCTCTTGATTTAGTTTCTCTGCGATTCTTATTTTCTCTTGCTTTCAAACATTAACTAATATCTAATTATTTATAAGTATACGTTTCTAGTTTTGCTAAAAGTTATTTAGCTTCAAGTCTAGCTATTTAGTGTCTTCTTGCTAATTTAAATAGGAAAGTTCGGCTTTAAGTAGCGCTTAGTATCTACATGGTTCCCTTCTGGGAAATTAAAATAAATAAAAGGGTTGCAATTAATGGTCAAAAAATAAAAGTTCTTAAGTGATTATATAATAAAGGTATTTGTCGCTATTTATGTCCCACAAAAAGTGGGTATAATCATTTTCATTATTTATATGTGAAAACTGAACGCGCTGCACATTACTGTGAATCATTTCGGAATAATCTTTTATTTTCACATTTTTAATTATCCGCTATTACTAATCCAATTAGATCTTTCGTGCTTCATTTTTAT
>NW_017535438.1:3425-5963 GCF_001853355.1 Bactrocera latifrons
GTCGGATAATCTTATATATAGAAAAATTTAATCGCAAAATGTGTTGCTAAGCGTATAACTCAACAACGCCTAGAACAATTTGGCCAATCCTTTTTTCTAAAGCTTCGCTGAGGTTCAAGGAAGGTTTTTACGGCAAGAAAAATTAATATAATTGCCGGAAACAGCCCTTTTCTTCTTTCCATACAAACGAATGATTGTTTGTTTGTTAGTGACGCTCAGAGGACGGCTGAACCAATTTTGATTAAATTTGCAGAGGTTGTTCGTTGTGGATTGGGGAAGGTTTGGAAATAAAAAAAGCCGATTGCTTTTCGTGAAAAAAAGTCGGAAAATTGGAAAACTCCAAAAAGTAGCTTTTTTCCATAAGTCAGTACACCTGACTAGTGCGTTGCCATTTTTATTAGGATTAAAATATCGAACAAAAAATTGTCTAAAATTTTTTATTTTAATGTTGGAAATTTCTTACGGTCATTCGAAAAGGTAAACCTATGAGTGGTAGGAAACCTTCACAGACAGTCGAAAAAACAGTGAAAACATGTCTCGACCTCGACCTCTTCAACTGATGAAAATATTAAAATAAAGAAGGGCATCGTGCTTGGCAATCGTCAGGCAAGTGTCAGAGAGATAGCAAGAGGGCTCGGCATCTCTCTTGGTGGATATATTGGGTTCGAAACACATTTTGCTGGACTAGTCCCGATAAGGCTGATTTTTTTTTTTCAAAAAGAGCTCGGAAAAAAGGTCTCTTTGGACATGCTTGATTCCGCGAGTTCCGATCCCAAATTGATGGAGAGCAACATAACTGCCGATAAGTTATGGGTTTATGAGATTGACATACAAACAAGTCAACAATTATCAGAAGGGAGGGAAAACAAGAGCCGAAACCTACAAACAACACACCAAAACTTCACAAACAAACAAAAAAAAAAAAACGGTGATGCTTATAGTTTTTTTTTTTTTTATTGTGATATTCGTGGTTAGGTGAAGAAGAAGTTCTGTTTGGTAGTATTGAAATTACCGCTCCGTGGAAGTCGTTTTAGTCATAATAATAGAACTTAAAACTCACTAAAATAGGAAGTGTACTAAGTTTTTTGAATGTAAATGCAATCACGAAACATAATTCCTATTTATTAGATCTGAAATCAGCTATGCACGCTTTCATTTAATTTTTCCAAATTTTAGAGGTTTACGCTGAACAAAAGCTTACACAGTTTTGTGGATAATATTTCAAATACGCAAATATGCTTTCCAGCGTTTACGTAAATAGGTTTCATTTATCATCAAAACACACCTGGTTAACCATCAAACGCATGTGTATGATGGTTCATCGAAGGCCAATTCATAGGGATGGCTACGCCGTTATCCACTTTCGAGCTTTGCAGCTTTCAGCATATCATCTTCATTTGCGAAAGAACACTATCCAAGTAAACTAACATGTATTGTAGTTGCAAAATGGCACGGTAAGATAATTTCGTCGCCACCGGCTTCTTTTCGTTAATACTACATCCCAACAACAAACTTGGCGACACCACCAACGTTAGCCCCTCACTTCACTATGTCAAAATTTAACGAGCCAATAAAGTGGCACAAAGCAAATATTGCGGGCCAATAATTTCACTGAATATTTGTGCCCATCCGCAGCATACATGTATACGTAAGTCTTTATGAGTGTGAATTTGACCTATGGTTTTACTGAGAGCGTTCAGCAGCACAATAAAATTAAATTAAATGTGTAAAGTTTTCAATGGGAAATTACTATTTCAGAGTTGGTCGCTTTGATAGTTATTATCTGATTTATTATCAGTATGGTTTGTCATTTTATGATGATCAGATTTACCAGCGAACATCATTGGTGAGTCAGCGAAACACTGCGTGCTGAGTCCAATATTCGCCGACAGAGTTGACTAGCAGAGTCGGCTGTTTTAATAAACCTGGATCGGTTTCAAACAACGTTTAATCTGGTGAATAAGGCGCGTCCTATGATATGCTGCACGGTAGGCATCGAAGATGCTATAGCTACTGTGGAGCAAATTATCGAAGAAGACCCGAATAAACCCATCTGTCATCGCGAGAAACAATTAAAGCTCCATCCATTTTGTTACAGATTTTGCAGAAGAATATTCGCAATGGTAAGTCCGTTTTAAAGCTTTCCAGCTTTAGTGCAATATGGCACATGTATAATCAAAATGCCTTTAACAGCTCTTAACCAAATTTATTTTCAGAAGTTTTAGCTACATCAATATATATTGACAAATTGAATATATTATTTTGTACTTTCCAAAAATAAATTATTAGAATTTTTTGTTCTGAGTTTCCACATATAACAAAAAACTGGGGGTATTTTATAAAGTTTCCTTTTATTAAATTATGAAATCTTATTCTACGGATTTTAAATTATAATTCAGAACAAATAATATATTTACGAATATAATAGGAAGTATACAGATTAACAATTAGCTCATATAAATAAATTCTTCAATACATGCGCAGGCAATTTCGTTTGCTTGAGAACCGCCTAAATTAGGGAGTCTAATTTGCTCCCGC
>NW_017535438.1:6963-8486 GCF_001853355.1 Bactrocera latifrons
CACTCCGTTGGAAGGACCAAGTGGAGAAGGACCTGGCTTCACTTGGAATATCTAATTGGCGCCACGTAGCGAAAAGAAGAAAGGACTGGCGCGCTGTTGTTAACTCGGCTATAATCGCGTAAGCGGTGTCTACGCCAATCAAGAACCTACGTGTACATAGAAACACATACCAAGCCGTATTAACTTGAAATACCATTTTTTTAGATAGCATTCCAAATGCAAKTTGCGGGTGCAAATAACTTTTATTCGCCCTCGTTATTTATGTATTGCAAATTTGTATTCATTTTCGTCCTACACTTATTAGTGTCGTTTAAGTACTTTTTTTAACTCAATCGCTTGCAATACCAAAAAATCCATTTGATTTTACTAAGATATCAACTCTAAGCTCTATTCATAGCAAAAATGCAGTTATATAATCGAACATTTATTTTTACCGGGTTGGAAAGATTGGCAATAAAAGTGTATAATTTTTATGTTTGCGACATATTCGATTTAATTTTTTCTACATATCTGTAAGTAATACTCAGTGGAAGTTTTAATATTTTCCTTGCCTTCATGAAACGGTAGAAATAAGTTTGCTTGCTTGATGAAGTATATTGACTCTGCGTGGAAGGATTCCACTCCGGCTCGTATGACTTTATGGAGAATTATTGTAAACTTAATTATAAATAAGCCCAAAATTGACGTTTTTCCTCAAATAAAACCAGTCCATTGTATTTGTGAATAATAGTAGGAGACGGACAAGTTTATAGTTATTATAAACTGAATACAAATTTTACAATACTGGAATTGAATTGCTATTGTTGAAGTATGTTATCTTCAGGCAGTGACGTGTTAGTATTCTCAATATGTTCCTACAGTTTCTTGTATCGAGCGCAAATAGAAATTTTGTGTACTTCCGATCTACCGTTTTGCACACTACTTTTGCAGTTTTGCTCCCAGGTAGCTCGATCCTTCTCATTTTAATTTCCTTCGCCATTCTTCTGTCATATAAACTATGCAAGAGCTTCCTAATGTTGATCACTTTTTCTTCTTGGCAAATCGTCCGCAATTTCACTTCGCTGAAGTGAGTTGCTTGCTTTTGGCCTTAACTGCTACTTAGCTGTCTACGTAAATGTTGACTCTAAAATTGCCTACAGGTGCATTGGAGGACAACACCGCGGCTTTTGCAATAGCAACGACCTCAGCTTGAAATATACTGGCTACACAGTTTKCAGCGACATGGTCTATAGGTGGCGATTTAGTACCAGTTCAAAAGCTGCCTTTGGAGTTGTTCTTAAAGCTCTCGTTATACATGGCGCTGCAAGCTTCTGAACCCTTTCCCATTGGTTTCCGTGAGGTGGATTACCGTACCGTTCTGCACCGTAGAGCGGAAGTGGTCTTAAAATAATTCATGATAAGAATAAGAATAAGAATTTATAAATAACCGTACTCAGGAGAATTATAACTAAAATCTTAAATAACTATGTCCTAATGATGTACATCTTTTATAATATTCAAAGAAGAAGTATATGTACGTAGAT
>NW_017535439.1:0-3099 GCF_001853355.1 Bactrocera latifrons
AATGCATATTAAAGGGATGTAATCAGGTTGGTGGCAACCCTGCTTCGAAATTTTCTTCTTTATGAAAGTGTTGTTCAATATTTACTTTGAATATAAAATTTCAATGCGACCGTAATTACATATTCATTTAAAATTAATTTTACGGGTTAGTTGCAAGGGGTTCCATTTTTGTATTACACTTTGTCCTTCGCTTCAAAATAGACTTCGAAACGGCGCTTTCCTTTTCTTAAAATGCGGCCGTTCAGCGATTTCATTCTCTAAACGGTTCAGTAACGCTATGAATAATTGAAATTATTCCATGATGCACCCCAAAACACAGACGCCATAACTTTGCCAGCTGACTTTTGTTTGTCGTACTCGCTATATATTTTATATCCTTACAGTGCCTTCTATATCGAACAACTTCACTTCGCTGTCATGCAAAATTATTTTGTAAACTTTTTTGATGGTTTTTCTTTCGGGCGTTTATTGCAATCAACGTCTTCGGTGCTCATTTCACCACGTCTAAACTTAGCTCAGCAATCCTTCATGACTGCTTCTTATGAGGTAGTGTCCGGAAGCTCCTCATTAAGCCAAGCTTCTGGTTCAAATGTAATTTTTCCCTTCAAAAAAATGTTTTACCAACATGAGAGTTTCCTTTTCATTAATTTTTTTCACAATAACAAAAGTTGCATAACTCAAAATAATAACATTCCCAGAATGTTCCGATAGCTGGCAAATTTATACACCTGCCTTTTGAAGGTTAGGGCTAATTCATAATTATATGGATTTAATTCTATTAGCGCCATCTATGTGAGCCTCGAGAAACAGTGCGACCACGAAATAAAAACGACGTCCAGTAGCAAAAAGTTCTGCCTAAAAAGTTAGGCAGCAAACCAAGGAATGGTGGAGGAAGCTTCGCCGAGGTCCTTAAAAATATCCGTAGCAAGGTAAATCTTAAAGGAGCAGAAATTAAGATAAAAATATCCGCAATACAGGAGCCGGGGCATACTATCAGAGCTTGAGCAGGGACAGTCTACAAAAGCAATCTGCAACTGTGGCCGACCTTAAACCAAAAACCACTATAGAGATTATTGACCTCGACTCATTTACAACAAAAGAAGAAGTGGTAGAGGCTGTAACAGAAGCGCTGAAAGACCACATCGAAGACTTGATGATAAACACAACAGCAGCAAACACAAGAGAGCAGGTAAAGAAGAGCATATATAATACTACTGTGATCAAATTGAAACGCGAACTTTGTCCATTTCAACTCTTTCAAAGTAATCCCTTACTGCTGCAATACATTTATGCCACCGAATTTTTCAGTCATCATAGCACTCCGACGTGATATCCATCAGTTTGGCTTTCGAAATAATCACTACACTATTGCCCAAGTACATAAAATAACTCGAGTCATTGAAAATGCCTTCGAAGACAAAAAAGTTTGCTCGGCCGTTTTCCTCGGCGTGTCTAAAGCCATAGATAAAGTTTGCCATGGTACTCTCCTAAACAAAATTAAAATACTTTTACCAAAAAAATATTACYATATTTTAAAATCATACCCTTCGGACCGTTTTTTCCGAATTAAACATGGAGATCTGTGCTCTGATTTAAACGAAATAAAGGCTGTCTCTTATACACATCTAGATGTGTATAAGAGACAGCCTCGGAGTGGTCATGTGAATTTGCTGAATAGCCAGAAGTTACACAAGGGTAAATCAGGCGAATGCGATGGTTGTGGCATGATGATCATTGAAAATATGGCGAAATGATCTCGACTGTCTCTTATACACATCTAGATGTGTATAAGAGACAGAAAACATACAGATCAAACGCACATGTGTGTCGTGTATGGCCCCTTTAGGGTAAATCAGGCGAATGCGGTGGTTGCGGTGGATGTGGCACGATGATCATTGAAAATATGGCGAAATGATCTCGATTTACCAAGGCAATATGAGATTGTGCATTATCGCACTTCTTTGTTCAATGAATTCAACCATTGTAAAAATCAGAGGATTTAGAAGCTTTTAGAGCCTCACAAAATGACGCGTATCTCAAATACTAATRAATATTTTGACGTGAAATTTAGCATAGGTGTCGCTAATAGTATTAGAAAAACATGCGAAGTATAAAGAAAAAATTCAGGTTTCAATTTCATCACAGTAGTATAATGTTCAATCAGGATCTAGCTGACGTAAGCAGGAAAAAGTCGACCATATATAGGGCTCCGCAAAATTGACGGTATATAGGAACTACCAAAACAAATGAATATTCTACAGCCCAATACGCAGAGATTTCCTGCTGACACAATACTCTCGGAAATGGTGACGGAAAGCAGCGCTACGGGCTAATCATCAAATCTGAGCAATATAAAACGTAGGAGAGAGAGGTACCTGGCTAGAAGATGGTGGCTCTACTGACGCTATCACTACCGCTACTAGCTAGTAAGGTCGTCACTGTAGACAAAGGGCCAGATGCGACATTTTTGTTTGACACTGGCAGCAAAAAGCGGGACTTGGGCGCAGGTGCGTAAAATCTCTCAATGAGTAAAATAGAACGTTTCCCTGAAGTAATGCAAATGTGGTTCCGGGATTTTTATGTCAAATAAATGAAATAATGTGTCAAGAAAATGTTTCAACTCATAATTAAACATTTCACTTCTTTGTAATGTTTTTTCTTGTTGAAAGCGGCAAACATTTATGGGGTTACGGGCTTAAACAAATCGAATTGTGTCATTGTTTTTCAAATTCTACAACACCTCTAGAATTTTGTTCTACATTGTGGATCTGAGTAATAGTTTCGGAGATACAGCCTTAACTTGTACGCTCAAGGCTAGCGAGGCTAAGAGCGCCATCTTTAAACTGTTTCTTCGAAACTGTGTTTTCGAAAACAGTTGCCAAGATTTCTCGAGAACTACTTAACCGATCTTCATGAAATTCTACACAGATTTTTGAAATAGAATTCTTAAAGAATTGGATGCAGGATCTTTTTATTTGAAAATTTCGCATAATTTTCACTGTAATTTTAATTTTTTTGTAAAAATGTCTGCCAAAAATCCAATTTTCAGTTTTTTGTTCCTTCATCTAAGTTCTAAGTTAAGGTTTTAACTAAAACACG
>NW_017535439.1:4804-5904 GCF_001853355.1 Bactrocera latifrons
ACAATTATATTAAATAAAGAGCGAAAAACGATGAAAGGGAGCTCTCGAATAACTATATAATGTCTTTATGCAAAAAAGGAATATCCATCGTGTATCAAGGAAAATATATCAAKGAAASCAAGTCTCCGTAAAACCGAAAATAGTACAAAAGCATAATACGGAAGAGCAAAGCTGATCCTTTTAAGGGAGGAGTCTGCTTTAGAAGCTTCAGAAAATCGATTATTATTATTATTTTTTTTTTTTTGTTTGCTTAAATCTCTTTAGAAATAATCTAAGGAAATGTCCCCAATGTTTTAGATAGGAATTCGAAATATTTTCGAAGCTAAAATGGAAATAGTGACCGAGAGTCTAGCAGATATGTATATGAGGTTTGGGCAGAAAGCGAAAACTTTGACGAGCGATTTCTCGGCTTTTCATTTTAACGATTTTTTTAATTGGCGGGCAGGATAGAAAAAAAAGGCTACACGTCGTATGGAATTGGTGCAAAGTTTATTATCTTTGGCATTAAATTATATTCAATTTAAACTTAAAAAAAATCTATGAAACGTCAAATGTGAACATATTTTTAAACAATATGAATTAAAATTTTTTTTGGTCAAAAAGCACTTATTTTTTAATTTCAAAAAAATTTGTAATTTTTTACACTTTTTTTTTAAATTTTTTTAGTTTAACTACAAGATAAATTTTCAGGAAATATGAATCTCTTTGAATTTTTTCTTTCCAATAGAAATTGCGACCTGCATCCTGCCCGCCGTCCGACAAATGCACATGCGAGCTGCATYGGGCAATTGCTTCCTAAAGGAAGAACATCAAAAATTTCGTATCCAAAAAAATTGTGTGATGTTTAAATATATAACTATAAACCCTAGAAATTTCTCTTTAATCACCTATTTCTTTTTCTTCCGAAAAATCCTCAAAAAAATCGATTTTTTAAAGCCTCTAAAGCAGGCAWCCCTCCTTAAGTCRGCCAGAGAAATTTSATCGAAGTCAATGACGAATTAGCTGTGGATGTGTCCCGAGCTTTTTGGACGTATTCGCTGCAAAAACCACACATCTCAAGGCGTCACATCAATACTTGATTTGCGTTTGCAAACCACCAC
>NW_017535440.1:0-1432 GCF_001853355.1 Bactrocera latifrons
CTTCTATTTATAATCTTACAATTCTATATGCTTATTACTAAAGATGCTTTAGCATTACACTAACTGGTGAAATGCCAGAGCATTGAATTACCAATTATTTTCATTATCAAAACAAATGATAAATTAGTTTCTTATTCTTAATTAAAGTATTTTGCTGACCAAGCAGTAATACTGTGGGAAGACACAATTTGTTTATATTCATCGTAAAGTGTCTGGGTGGCTGCTGCCGTTAACTTGTATGTATGTCTACACTGTGTGTATATCAGCTATTTCAGTTTTGCACGTGTAATCATAGCCCGAAAGAAAATAATCTGAATCGTCTCTTTCTTACTTGTGGATAGGTATACAAWAATTTCTGAAGTCTATGCATTTGTGTTAGTGAGAAAATTGCTATTGTGTTAGTTTCTATCATTCAATTCTTGTAGGGTACCCTTCTACGCTACTCTGAACAGATCTTGCTCAGCAGCAGAGTATGGGCATGTTCGAGCAAGCAAATAACTGCGGCAATATTGCAACCCTGATGTTTTTTTGCAGATGCTCAGCTGATACTTATGCATATATTTTGCAAATAGTTTGCGCGGCGTGCAAGTGAATTGAACAAGTGAAGTGAAAAAGTTTCAAAAATGAATTTTTTAATAAATTTAACAGATGATAATTAGGTAGAGAGTGAAAGTACTTTACTTTTGAAATACAAAAAAAAAGGAAAGAAAGTTGTGCGCGTAAAAAGAAATGGCTTTTGACTGAAATTTTAAAAAAACTGGACGATAGTGAAATCGCAAAACTTCTTCAAGACAATTCCATTTTATCCTCCGGACATATATTTGTCACATTTTCGGATGTCTCGTGAAACATTTGCGGTAAGTTTTCTGATTTAAATAATCTCCTAAATAAACACTTATATATAAATATATACTTCGTAGGAATTGAAGAGCGCCTTGGAGCCTTTTTGGATAACGTTACGAAGGGAATATTCAATGGATCAGGCCTTGCATATTACCTTGTGGAAGCTTAGTAACAGCAGAGTCACTTATCGTGAATTATCAGATAAATTTGATGTTTCAAAAGGGACTGTCCACAAAATTTTTCTTAAAACGATCAATGCAATCTGTAAGTTGAAGAATGAAATATGTTGGCCATCAATTTCCCAACAGCAAACAATAATGGRGCGTTGAATGCATTTCCTTTCATAGTCGGCTGTTTGGATGGGACACATTTTAAAATAAACACACCGAAGAAGGATGCAATTAGCTACTGTGACCGAAAGGGGAACTATTCCATTATTATGCAGGTATGTACATATGGTGATGGTTAAGCTAGAACTATTTTAAAAACATAAAACATTTGCAATGTTTAGGGCATATGCGACAGCACATTTCGTTTCTTGGATGTTTTTATCGGCTACCCAGGGAGCTGCCATGACGCCAACGTATGG
>NW_017535440.1:2725-7364 GCF_001853355.1 Bactrocera latifrons
TTACCTCATTTCCTCCATCACGAATTTTGTTGATGCYGATTTTGTCACTTTTGCGCGCACGAAATGTCARTATTTGAGTTGTTCGAACGCTTGACATTTGCAAAAGTTGCCACATTTTTGCATCGAATATGATGCTTTGCAATATTGCCGCAGTGATTGAGACTCGAACATCCCCTATGTTTCTTTCCCTGAGCCGCTGTGCGTTCTGAGAACCGTTAGCGAYATCGTGTCGCCATTCAAAACTKTACATGCTTGCACAACGGTCTAACTAATCATTCTATGCCACACATATACAGTGGGCTAATTTACCATTCTACGACACGGCCTTCCTGACAAATCACACGTCCTCGTGTGTTAAATCTAGGACAAGATTTTACCATTTACTTCATTAACTTTTATTTATATAAAGTTTACATTTTTATACAAAACAATAAAATTGGTTTCACAATACCATCACATAAACTTTTTCATAAAATTTTCTTTCAGATCGAACTTAACAATTCTTCTTTTCTATAATTCCAACTTTGATGTGTAGTTATTCTTACCGAACCCCGCCACAACAAATCCTTCTGTTATGCTGCGGTCTTTATATCCCCTCTTGGGATTCTGCTGTGCCTTCTTTATTTCTATTTCTCATTTGACAGTCAGATGCATCTCCTCTGGAGTCATCTAATCCTTCATCAATTTCTTTACTTAATTCTCTAATGCCCTCAAAAACTCATGTGCATACTTATAAGTTCTTTTGTTTATTAAAGACTTTAAGACATACCTATAGCCATCTAGTTGTTCGATTATTTCGAACGGACCTTTAAATTTCGGATCAAGCTTAGTTTGGTGACGCTCTTCGTTTTTTAGTAACACATGGTCTCCCGCATAATATTTTATTATCTTTGCTTTATTCTTATTATATCTAAGTTTGTCATAATGAGCATTAGCCTCCATATTTTCCTTGGCTTGTTTTCTTATAGACTCTCTATCAATTACTTTATCCTCTTCTTCACCTATTGGTTACAAACAGAGAGGTCTAGATTCTCTACCAAATAGTAATTCTAGTGGACTGAATTTTATGACTCGATTGGCGGTGCAATTCATTGCCAATTGCACTTCTGGTTTCGACTGCTGTCAACATACTCTTAAGTGTGCTCATTATACGCTCTACCTGGCCATTTGCCCTACTCGCGCCTGTAGCAATTAAGTGTAGCTCAATATTTTGGGAGGAACAAAATGTACGGAATCCTGAGCTTGCAAAATTACGTCGCTGATCCGCTATAATGCGTGTAGGCACACCAAACAAGCACACAACGGCTTTAACAGCTTTGATTGAACATTCAGTATCAATATCTAAGGTGTGATGTAAGTAAACAAATTTCGTGAACGCATCTACCAAGASAATTAAGTATTCCTTTAGGTCATTCTTTCCACTCWTCTTTCCTGTTATGTCTATATGCACTGTGTGCCACGGGATGTCTACCTTAGGAATCGAATGTAATTCAGATTGARTTTTTCCAACTGGAGGCTTAGCTAATTTGCAAGTAATGCAATTTTCAACARATCTACGGACGTACTTTGCCATCTTTTCAAACCAATAAAATCCATAGACTTTATCCAATGTTTTCTCCCAACCTAGATACATAATAGAGTCATGAACGTGATTAATAACTAATAACCCATCTAAATGTCCTAGGGATTACAGGCAAACATTTAGTCTTACCATTTCGTTGTATCTTCCTATATAAAACTCCTTTCCTTAATTCATAGGTTTTTAATAAATGTTCTGGCAATTCGTTATTTTTGAACTTAGCTAATATATCAGTCAGTTACCTCGGTCAAATTAATGCGTTTTTCCAGAATTTTATTCTGATCACTATTTTTATCGGACACTGGATTCCGAGATAAACAATCTACATGCGCCATACGATCACCCTTCCTATATTCTATGTCAAAGTCAAACGATTGTAAAAATGCCCACCACCTATGTACCCTCGGCGTTAAGTCTAGCTTTGTGCAACGAGCCTTTAACGAATTACAATCCGTATATACGACAAATTGAAAGTGTTTGATACCATTGACTACTGCTAGCCTTTCTAATTCGTACGAATGATATTTTGACTCAGCAGGGGATGTGCATTTACTATAATATTCTACCACATGGAGTTTGCCATTAATTTTATGCAACAACCATAGCCAATCGGTGTGCAATTCGATAGCATGTTTCGGGCCGAATATAGTCAACACAGGTGCCTGCRTCAATATTGTTATAATTTTAGTCCTTATTTGCTCATGTTGCTGTTGCCAAGAGAAATCAACATTTTTCTTTGACGTGAGTTGATACAAAGGCTTAAGCGTTTCCGAGAATTTTGGAACGAACTGTCTAAAATACAAAGTCAATACTATGAATTGTCGTAATTGCGACACAGATTGTGGAGGTGGTAAATCTAAGAGATGCTTTCACTTTACGTGCATTTGGCCTATTTTCTCCGTTACTTATCTCAAAAAATAGGTACTCTATGGAGTTTTAAGAAATGAGCACTTTGTTATATTAAATGAAAATTCCGCCTTACTCAATGTTTCTACGATACGCAACCGTTCTAAGGCTTCTTCTTTAGTTTAGTTTCGGCTATAACCAACACGTCATCAATATAAACGACAGCGCATGTGTGTGCCAGWGATTCCAATGCTCTTATTATGGCCCTCTGGAAAACAGAAGATGCATTTTTCAAGCCAAAAGGCATGGTCAAAAACTGGAATTTGGTAGAAACCACTAGCCATATCTAAGCACGAGAAATATTTTGCCCCGCGAAGTCGGGCAATTTGGTCTGCGATAAGAGGCAAAGGATACCTATCAGCAATGGTWTTATCATTTAACATCMTATAGTCCACACAAAGACKATTAGTGCCATTTTTCTTTTTTACTAACATCAATGGACTGGCAAAAGSTGAGCAACTTGGACGGATAACATTTGCTTTTAACMACTCATCGATTTTACAACGCACCAGGTTTTTGTCTTCCTAGCCTATAGGGACGTCGTTGCACTGTCTTTTGTGGATCTATTAACTTAATTTCCAACAGCCCTGTCGAGATTCGAATCAACTAAATCTGTATCAGAACTTATAATATCCTCATAATCAATTAAAGTCACCATATCTATCTATTTCGTTTCATAAATTTGAAATTTATYAGCGTCTATCATTACGCCAACGCCTTGGCTAAGAATCTCTCGACCAACTAGCACATCGTATTTCAAATACTTGTCTAAAATTACGTGTAACAAAATCTCAAAGCAGTATTGATCAATATTTAAATTACATAAAACTTGTTGAGTGCTATAAATTGCATCGTTACTTATGCCATTGAGTTTTACAACATTATTAACTCTTTTACCTTTAAACTTATGGACTACACTTTCCTTAACTAGCGAGCATTCTGCACCAGAATCAAAACAAAATGGAATAGACTCACCGAATGCCTTTATTGTTCCAGAGGGTGGAGCTACTGCGCAGATATCCACACGCTTCTCAGAAATTCTGTCATTTCCACCTGATCGGCCTTTAGGACATGCAGTTGCAAAGTGCCCAATTTCGTCACATTTGAAGCATTTGACACCAGATCGATCCTTCACACCCGTCGTATTTGTGCTGTTGTAGGTTTTGCCGTTACTCTGGCCCTTCTGCAAACGTGCCCGACATTCAGCATATTTATGYCCAACCTTTCCGCAGTAATTGCATTTCACCAGGGATGGAGATTTGAACTTTTTACRATTCGAGCCAGTTGCATCGTCTTCCATGCTGCGCTTCATGAAGGAGTGTGCCTGCAGATGTTGTTGTAGCTCATTGCGAGTTTTTACATTGGTGATAAAAATCCAGCGCGCCAACTTGCTGTCAACTTGCGCCATGTGAGCCAAAGTTACAGACACAGATTTCTTCTAACTCCTTGGCTTTCCATTTAGACATAAGCATCGTGACAATCCGGCTGCCGTTATCAGCAAAGCCTTCTTGTGGTTTCGGTTGGCCATTCAATACATTGAGAACCATGTCAGCAGAAGTTTCAATTCCAACAAAACGCTGAAGAAACAGTTGCCTGAACTGCGCCCAAGTGATGCCGGCAAAGCATATTTGTGAAAACCACTGTGATGCGGTGCCTTCTAATGCCTTACTTAGTGCTATCACCAGATTGCTAACTTGGAGAATGTTATCAGCAAATATGAGGTCCACCGTGCTACAACAAGATGAGGGATCTGCTCCAGCAACGTCAGGGTTAAATTTTGGTAGGGGAATGTGTGACGACTTGCCATCGGATTGCGGCGCCTTTGGATTCTGCATGTTTTTAATTATTTTCATCAGGTTGCGATTTTGCAGTTCCAACGCTAACAAATATGGATCAGTAGACAAAGCAGATCCCACTTCTKATGTCGGAGATGGTTCATTTAATTCCATTTTCACGCAGCAAGTTCTGTTCGTCTCTATGGCACAACACTAACTAACTCGTCACACACATTCTAAGCGACTTCACACTACCCTTCTACGCCACTATGAACAGATCTTACTCAACAGCAGAGTATGTTTCTTTCCCTGAGCCATGGATAATATGATACGAGACTCTTTGATTCGAGAGAGAGCTGTCAAAACTCGCATTTTTTTT
>NW_017535441.1:0-1153 GCF_001853355.1 Bactrocera latifrons
CATAAGATAATAACTGAATATCTGAATAGACTAAATAGTGCATAAAAACTTTAATCGTGTTATGTAATTTACTTCAAGCTGATATGAGTGCTCTACTTTTAAGAAGGTGTTTCAAAATATTTTCCAAATTATTCATTCAATTAGTCATTGCTATACATGTTTACCCGAAACAAGGTATAGTAAGATTGCCACGATATTTGTAACACCCACAAAGAAGCGTCGGAGATTCAGAGAAATGGTTTAGATCGGATCAGTATAGCATATGTAAACTGCACAATTGGTATCAAGTTCTTCTAAGGGATCTTGTTTACTTGTGAATGGTATTATAGCTTCCGAACAACCAAAGTTAAGGTTAATTCTTATTAAGGTGCTCCAAAGTATAAACTAACTGCATATTTCTAACACCTTGTTCGAAAGTTTTGAATTTTTGTGAATTCATTTCCAAAAGTAGATTTACTCCGTGCAACAACTCACCAAACCGTGCACATCAATATCAAATACTCCTCCTTTACCTGTAAATTTCAAAGCGAAATATATAAACTTTGTGTTAAACATGTTTTACTGAAAGCAATGTTCCATAACTTTATTGAGCCTACGCAGATAAGTAACTGTGTATGAGGAGATATCATACAAGTTCTTAGCCTAGGACTTGTTCAGCTAATAGGCTTGAAATGATAATTCCCCTGTTCCAGTTCAGTGTGCTATGTACATAGAAGAATGGATGAATTATAATCGAATCAGCCACTTTGTATGTTTTCTTTAATCGTGAGTATGGAAAAAAGAAAACTATCGTTGATTCTTTATGAAGCATTAAAGATAACGGCTGCAGAATGACTGTGCTGGCAATTCAATTAGAGCGTGAAGCTCACTACCAGCGCAATTACCAGAAATTCGGATTGCAAATAAATGCCAGTGCAGAAACGGGAATTTCGTCGAAACAGCAGCTGTTGATTTTATAAACGCCATTTGCTATTGTCGCCGTGTTCGTGATATTTTACGTCCTTCGCGTTGCTCACGCGCACTTAATACCATCTCGAGCCCAACTATTTGTGAAAATATCGGGTGATTTTTTTGAGGTTAGGATTTTCATGCATTAGTATTTGACAGATCACGTGGGATATCAGACATGGTGTCAAAGAGAAAGATGCTCAGT
>NW_017535441.1:2188-7152 GCF_001853355.1 Bactrocera latifrons
TGTATATTCTGTTAAATTTGGATCTTATTATTTTACTGACTCGTGTCAAGCGTGCCATTTTTGTTCAGTTTTGTTTGGCATTTGATAATGGAAAGACTTTCGCCTGAACGTTTACAAGTGGTTCAGCTTTATTACGAAAGTTTACGTTCGGTAAAGAACGAGTTTCGCGCGCTTCGCTCAACTTAAGGTCAACAAAATCGGCTTACTGAACGTCCTATTCATAATACCATCGCCTATCTTGAGAACCAAAATTCCTTATTTGATAATATTCCAAGAAGTGAAGAAAATATAGCAAACGTAACTGCGAGTATACACTAACACTGAGAGTAGATTCGACGCCGTTCGCAGCAACTCAGACCGACATATTGAGATCTTAAATTGAAAGCGTACAAAATACAGAAAAAACTGAAACCGTTCGACCTTCTTTAACGACATCTAATTGCTCTGTGTGCTCTTGAAAAGGTACAAGAAGATCTAATGTTTTCGAGCCAAATATCGTTTGGCGATGAGGTTTATTTCTGGCTGAATGGGAATATAACCAAAGAAAGTGCAACATTTTGAGCAAGGAGCAACATCAGGATATTCAAGATCATGTGGTTTGTGAGCCGGTCATTAAAAAATTATGCCGAAAAAAAACATAATTGAAAATAGCGAGCGTTATTGCGCCATGATAACTTACTATTTGATGCCTTAAATTAAGCTTGTGATCTCGGCGACTTTTGGTATCAACAAGACGACGCGACTTCTCACACATCGCATCAATCAATAAATTTATTTAGAGAACAATTCGGAATACAGATAATTTCACGTTTTAGGCCAGTCCATTGGCCAGCAGGTTCGTGTGATATTACATTATTACACTTCCTCCTGTGCGGATGTGTAAAATCTAAAGTCTATATGGACAATTCTGCTTCGATTCAGGTCTTGGAGTAAAACATCACCTCAATCATTCGCCAGTTACCAGTCGGAATACTAGAACGCGTCATCGAAAATTGAACGCAAAGGATGACTTAGATGGTGCCACCATATAAAAGAGACAATCTTCAAAAAATAAATTCCGAAGTATGTTCTTTCGAGTAGTGATAAACGTTAACCAATAAATTAGAGGTTTCTGTGCATTTTCTTTAAAAAATAGGAAACTTGAAAATAGATCCCCCTTTCATTAAATATTATGAAAGATTTCGAGAAAAGTTCACAAAAAGTATGTTCTTTGTAAAGTTAAGGTAAAGCAATAAACACGCTCTGAGTCAACCACCGTATTATCTTATATCGATCGCCATCAGATCCATCAAAACAGAAACAATAAATTATTTTAAATCCTTTAGCTCTATTAGTAGAAATAGGCACACTATAACATTGCATTATTTATCGGTTCCACAAACAGCATTGCCGTCAATTATTCTTTCTTGTGATACAAAGTGAACATAAAGAGATGAGCACGACCTGTGTCAAAACCAAATACTCACGTTTATGAGGTAATTATACATATGTCAAGCCCACTCATAATGAGACAAGTCCCAAGCTAGCTAAACTTTTTTCTGCGATTTATTATTGTTATACTATAAGTTGACTTTGCATTTTATAAAGGCAAGTAAACATTTTCTTATACATTTTGTATTAACCAAGAGGTGCACTTGCATTTGCCTCATATGGTCCTATATCTGCACACAACTGTAAACATGTAAGAACAAAATAGCTTAATGGAGTTTTGTCATTATAACAAATAGTTCCCCTCATTCCACTAGGCTATTTAAACTTTTATAAATTCACGTCTTCTCAATGACAGCTATTTATAACGTTACTTTTGAACTATGTTATCCTTAACTGGAGAACTGTTCCCAGTCTCAGAGTAAAAAAAATCAGTTGCGGAAAAGCGCAGGCGCTATATTTATCGCGTGCTCCCTGTTTATTTTCAGCTCGGATTAAAACTCAGTTACACGCCGCATAACGCAGAGAAGAGAATAAATGCAGCACGTGTCCCACTTCACAGATACTTGGAAATTTTATAAGGAGGCAACCTTCAAGTCACCCGATGTCTGTTTCGGGCTGTTTGAGTCGGCGCGTGGGTAATCACTTACAGTTTTGTTGGACCTACTCTAATATAGGCGGTTAAAGCGCTAAATACTAAATACAGCAGTGTCTTTAACATACATTTCATGCTTGTAATGGAAGGATTGCGGTTGGAATGGCAGTGAATATTTAATCGTGACTAACCTCAGCAATTTTCAGTTTAAATTTAATATGACAGCGCCGAATAGCGAAATTGTGATGACACAGTGGAAATGAAGGAAAAAAGAGAGAAATAAAATACCTGATACAAGAAGTTACTGAGTAGATAGATTGATAAATTTTAGCTAAAGTTGAAGACAGAAGAAATGCCACATATAAATAAAATATAGTTCAGCTTAACTCTTTTTGTTACGGTTGAGAGTATTTAGAAGTTTATAATTTTTTATCATTCGAACGGTGTTTGCTGTAGTCACAACTACAAGTAGATATCCCAAAGCAAGTCAAAACTTATGCAAGATTCTATTTTGAAAAATTCAGCTCCTCAAACTATTTTAAGAACTTCCGTTCAGCACACATGCCGTATATGCAGCTACCGAATGGGAAATTTCGATTGCTGACAATGCGAAAAATTTTAATGCCTGGTGTTTTGAGTAACGAGCTTTGTACTTTATGTGGTTATTGTTTTAGTCCAGGAATTGGGTCAGATTAGGATTTATTCACTCTATTTATGCTGCATAATAACAAAGTCATTATTTTTCTATATATTCTATTCTTCTTTGCTTGCCCTAGCTTTTTAGTTTGGTTGCCTCACACACATGCTCAGTTGTAAAATCAGTTTTCCACTTTGGTTGTTATGAAATTACAAACCGCAGCGCAATATTTCGCACATATTTTTCAACAGTTGGCTGGGCAACTGAGCCCACAGAAAGAAATCAACATGGGCAGTGGCTAAAATTGAATTATCACTGTGGTAAAGGGCTGCAGCAGGCGTGAAAATGTCAGCGGAATGTGAGCCATGCTGCCGGTTGCTGATAGAAATAATTTCACTAACATACACGTTTATACATCAGTTCGCTGATTCAAACATATACATTTTCCAAAACTTTGATAAACGTAGCGCTACCACAAGTGTTGTGTAGGAATGAACATTTTATTGGCGCAGAAACCTCAATTAGTGTCTAAATTAGCAATATTTCCGATACAGTTATATAGAAACTTAAACAGAATAAAATCCTTGTTAACTCTTGTATGAAGTTGTGCACTTCGTCTTTCACGAGAGAGCTCAAAAACACTTTATAAAAGCATAAATATTGCAATGCAATAAGTGTGAAATCCACAACCACACATTACCCCCGTTGCATGCTTAAAACACATAGCGACTTCATTTGCATTACAATTAACTGAAGCTGGCAACAGTAGTCGACAATTGCTCCGCGCATTACCAATAGCTTTTAACTTTGTTCGAAGCACGGTACGACAGGGCGTATGAGTGTCACTGAAGTGTTTGCGAGTATGTGCTGGAAAATGCTCCAAAATGATTTATCGCGAGCAAGACTAGGGTGCTGTTGAAAATACTAGACAAAGTGCACTTATTCCTTGTTGTTTGCACTCAACACGTTCTGGACTGATTAAAGGAGTACATCACTATTGCAATTATTTGAAAAAAAATTTCACGAAATTTTCATTGAAATTTTAATTTTTTAGTAAAAATGTCTGCCGGAAATCCAATTCTCTGGCTTATTCTTTCTTCGGTTAAGTTCTTACTTAAGGTTTTGACTAAAAATTAAATATTTAGTTGTTTATATGAGAATTTAATCACTTAAGTAACTTAAGTGCCATCGAAGACAGCGTGCATTAGCTTATATCCCATCTCAATATTTTGAAAATATAATTGATATAAGTAGTTTTTACAGAAAATAAATAATTAATTTTTTTGTTTTAATTTTTCTCAAAAATTTCGAATCGATAGATACTAAGATATCGCAAAATAAGGGACCTGATACCTTTTTATTAAGCGAAAATAGGCAAGGCATTGTTTCATTTAAAATTAATCATTTTACTTTAGTGTAGAAAGGAAACTAATAGAATGATAAATATTTTTAACTTAATCATGACTTCTTAGGCCCATACATATATGAGCCTTCTTTTAGATATGTTGCCTCATGGAGACCTTGAGGCTTATAATTCCAAATACTTGCAAATGTGAGTTCTTTCCCTACACTAATAATTATGTCGTGCTTTTAGGACACCTGTGTATAATATATAATCAAATATGACATTCTATGCTGGGAGTATTTAATTATTTAATCAAACTATCACAAATTTTCCAAATTTTCCTTTGCTGATTGTGAATTTTTTCATTATGATACATGCTGTACAACTTAAAAATGATAATTGATTCATGTGCAATACATATTCAGCATGTTAATGAGTAATCAAAAATTACTGTAAATTTTTAGTTGAGTATATCAACGCAACTCACTCTGAGTTTATGCATTGCCTTCCGGTTATATATGTTATGAGCACCAGACCTCAGTCAATTTAACGGTTGGTAAAGCCCTTTAGGTGATAATATAATTACGAAGTTTACTGCACTGTTGTAATGCCGAGTCAACTGAAATCTAAATTCGCAGAAACTAATAATTTTACTTGCATATCTGATGTGTGAATACAAGTGATGACCTAATGGCCTGAATTATTGCTGCTTACACTAGTTTAAGGGGCGGCTATTGATCATACAGGTGATTGAAATTGTATTGGTGAAGCAAATGTTGAAAAACGGCACGTTTAAAGATTCAAAAGGACAAGGATTTTTCATTGCAACAGTTGAGTGCTAAAGAAAGYTGATTTCTAAATAAAGTTGAATATAAATCCATTCCAATTGTTCTATGTGATCTTTCGGTTTTGATAAATCAGAAAAAATCGGATCGTATTTATTATCAAATGAAACTTGA
>NW_017535441.1:8047-8772 GCF_001853355.1 Bactrocera latifrons
AAGTGTAAGTAAAAAAGTTTCAGCAATTCAGTCAAACCAAAGCAGTTTACAACCAGCTTATGTTAGCTGCAATAGCAACAAATATCCTAAAGCGATTGAGTCACCGCGTAAACGAAAACTCTTTGTCTACTGTTTAGTTGCGGCCTAGGCTGTATGTTTACCCACGTGATTATGTGGACGGCCACGAAAAATTAGCCGCACGAGTTAGTAACTCAACGGAGCTCAAGCGAATCAACTTCACTAATGCATCGGGGGAGCAAGTGTAATTGTAATTGGAAGAGCACTCTCAACTGGAATTGCATGTGGCTGTTGCAGTTACGTGACCTGCCTGACGCGCCATATAACCTCTTTTAAGCACCTAGTATTTATTGACATACAAATACAAATACTTAGATTCATGGTTGTTTTAAGTGCATGTGTTTTACCGACGASTGGCTCAAAGATAATCAGGCCAGTATTTCTATAGCGTCATGAAGCATAGGCGGAAGTTCGAGGTATAAAACTATCTATATTTGTATATCACCTACTTCCCTACTTCCATGTATTTGTTTGTAATGTAGCGTTTTGTAGTTGAAACGCGCTCGCATTTCAGCGTTCTCCTTATTACCGGCGACCAAGCCCGCTTTTATTTAACTTTAATTTGTATATTTATTTTAAATTCAAGTGAATTGAAAATATTTGCATAACCTCGTTTGGTTTACAGCTTAGTGACATATTAATGGAAG